>NC_142873.1:87740833-88043863 GCF_051225735.1 Oryctolagus cuniculus
TAATTTTGCTTCCAGCAACTTTACTCAATCCATTTTTTATTAGTTTCAACAGTTTTTTTCTGGTGGAGTTTTTAGGAATATATATTCATGTCAACTACAAATGGGGAAAATTTTACTTCTTCTTTCTGAGTTGGATGCCTTTTACTTTTCCTGCCTAACTTTACTGGCCAGAATTTCAAGTACTATATTGAATAGATAAATGGAAAGTGGGCATTCTTATCTTATTCCTGATGTTACTGGAAAAGCCTTTATCTTTTCTCTACTGAATATAAAGTTAGTTAGAAGCTTGTCATAAATAGCCTTTATTATGTTGAGGTGCATTATTTATATAATTAAAATTTATTAAGATTTTTATCATGAAAAGGCATCTAATTTTGAATTCTTTTTCTTTATCTATTGAGGTAATCATAGAACTTTTAACCTTCATTCTGTTGTATATCATATTTACTGATTTGCCTGCTGAACCAAACTTACATGCCAGGAAAAAAAAAAAACATACTTGATCACGGCATATGATCCCACACTACTGGGTTTGGTTTGCCAGTTTTTTGTTGAGGATTTTTGGATCTATATTCTTGAGGAATTTTGTGCTGTAATTTTCTTTACTTTCAGTGTCCTTGTCTGGCTTTAGTATCAGGGTGCTCCTAGCCTTGTAAATGAGTTTATAAGCACTGTCTCCTCTTCCATTTTTTTTTGGAAGACTTTGAGAAGGAATGGCATTAATTTTTCCTTAAATGTTTAGAATTTACCAGTGGATCCATGAAGTCCTAAGCTCTTCTTTGTTGAAAGCTTTTTTTTTATTTCTAACCCAATCTCTTTACTTGTTATTAGTCTGTTCAGATTTTCTATTTCTTTATGATTCAGTTTTGGTAAGTTATATGTTTCTAAGATATTATATATTTCTCCTAGGATATTCAATATATTGATTTTTATGTAGTTTCTTTGACCTTTGCACAGAAATAAAAAAAAATTCTATACTAAAACTCACATGGAATCAAAGTAATCTTGAGCAAAAAGCACAAAGCTGGAGGCATTATGGCAGCTGATTTCAAAGCATACTACAAACCTGAAGTAGTCAAAACAGCATGGTACTATAAGAAAAACAGACATACAGACTAATGAAATAGACTAGAGAGCCCAGAAATAAATCCACAAAATCAACAAAAATGCCAATCACACACAATGAGAAAAGGACAGCCTTTTCAATAAATGATGTTGGGAAAACTCAATACATATATGCAAAAGAAAGAAATAACACACTTATCTCATAGCATATACAAAAATCAATGCAAAATGGATTGAAGATTTATAAATAAGGCCTAAAATTAGAAAACTACTAGAAGAAAGTCTAGGGGAAAAGCATCTTGACATTGGCTTAAGCAATGAGTTTTTGGATATGATATCCAAAGGACAAGCAACAAAAGCAAAAACGGATATTTGAGATTTCATCAAATTAAAAAGCTTCTTCACAGCCAGGGAAATCATCAGCAGAGTATAGAGACAATATAGCGAATGGGAGAAAATATTTGCAAACTATCCATCTAATAAGGATTCAAACAACTCAATAGCAAGAAAACAAGTAACCTGGATGGGTGTTGTGGCACAGTGGGTGGGACTTCTATGATGCAGGCATCACATTGAGCCCTGGCTGCTCCACTTCCTATCCAGCTCCTGCTAATGTGCCTCAGAAAGCAGCAGAAGATGGCCCAAGTGTTTGGGTCATTGGCATCCTTATGACAGTTCAACTTCCTGCAGATGCAAACCTTGGAAGATGGCAGCTCAAGTGATTGAATTCCTGCCACCTACATGGAAGATCTAGATTGAGTCCCTTGCTCCAGTTCTAAGCCCCAGCTGGGGACCATTCGGTTTCTTAGAGAGTAAACTAGCAGATGGTAGCTCACTCTCTCCCTGTTTGTCTCTCCCTCTCTGTTTTTCTGTCTCTCAAATAAATAAATAATCATTTAGAGGGGGCCTGCTCCATGGCGCACTAGGTTAATCCTCTGCCTGCAGCACTGGCATCCCATATGGGTGCCGGTTCGAGTCCCGGCTGCCCTTCTTCCAATCCAGCTCTCTGCTGTGGCCTGGGAGAGCGGTAGAAGATGGCCCAGACACTTGGGCCCCTCCACCGGCGTGGGAGACCAGGAGGAGGCACCTGAATCCTAGCTTCAGATTGGCGCAGCTCTGGCTGTTGCGACCATCTGAGGAGTGAACCAACGGAGGGAAGACCTTTCTCTCTGTCTGTCCCTCTCACTGTCTGTAACTCTACCTCTCAAACAAATAATAAATAAAATCTTTAAAAAATAATCATTGAGAAACAATAAATAAAATTCAGGGCCATGCAAGTAACAATTCGGTGTCCTGTCCAAATGAGTTTTTAAAAATTAAAAATACTCATTCCTCCCAGCAACCCTACTTCTGGGTATACATCCAAAGGAAATGAAATCACTATGTTGATACATGTACTCCCATATAAATTGTAGCATTATTCATAATAGCCAATACATGGAATCAAGCTAGTTGTACATGGATGGATGAACAGGTAAAGGAAATGCTTATGCACACACACAAACACATATACATACAAGGGTACTTCAAAAAGCCTGTGGAAATGAAATTAATTTGGTGTGAAAATTTTAAAATTAATGTATAGTTCCTTCATAAAATGCATTTTTCATGAACTTCAAAGACACACACACACACACACACACATACACACACACATCAGAATACTGTTCAGCTTTAAGAAGGCACAAAATCCTTTTATCTGGGACAACGTGCAAACCTGAAGGTCATTATAGTGAGTGAAATAAGTTACACAGAGAAAGACAAACCTTGCGTGATCTCACTCATGGAATCCAAAAGTGTCAAACTTGTAGAGACAGATAATAGAATTATTATGCTGTAGACCAGAGTGGGTTAGAAGATGTTAGATACAGCATACACACTTATTAGTTAGGATGAATAAATTCTGAAGGTCTATGCAGTTAGCATTGTGATTACAGTTAATAACAACTTACTGATACTGAAACACAGCTAAGGGAGTAAATCTTAAGAGGTTTTTACCACAAAAAAGATAAATATGTAAGGTGATGGATATGTTAATTAGGTTGATTTAATCCTTCTACAATGTATACATGTCAAAATATCATGTTGCAACTTTATTTTTTTTTTTTTTTATTTTTGACAGGCAGAGTGGACAGTGAGAGAGAGAGACAGAGAGAAAGGTCTTCCTTTGCCGTTGGTTCACCCTCCAATGGCCGCCGCTGCAGCCGGCGCACCGCGCTGATCCGATGGCAGGAGCCAGGATCCAGGTGCTTTTCCTGGTCTCCCATGGGGTGCAGGGCCCAAGCACCTGGGCCATCCTCCACTGCACTCCCTGGCCATAGCAGAGAGCTGGCCTGGAAGAGGGGCAACCGGGACAGAATCCGGCGCCCTGACCGGGACTAGAACCCGGTGTGCCGGCGCCGCAAGGTGGAGGATTAGCCTATTGAGCCACGGCGCCGGCCCGCAACTTTAATAAAGCTGGAAGGGAGTAGAAATAACTCTCCAGACTTAAGTTTATAAAGGATTGAGGTAATTATTAAATACACATTTTCTGTCTTCACATTTATGTTCTTACCATGGCAATATCAATTGCAACAGAGAAGTATAATGGGTCACTATATTTCTAAATTTCATTTAATGTCAATATATTGTTTTAATAATAAATTATAAAATATAAAATTTAAGAAAAAGATCACCTTCAGGGTAGGTAATAAGTATGTAATTACTTTCCAGATAGGCAATTGTTATAATTTATGAAAAAATTGTAATAAGGCATTGTTGTACCCCATGAAAAAGTGGAAAAAATTTTTGAAAATCACTAAAAGTAAGGGAGAAAATAAAGTATGCTTGATGCACCAGAAATTTTTATTAGGGAATTTAAATATTGTAATATGGTAGATGTTCTTACCTGAATAGTGAAACAAATTTAACTCCAAAAGGATATACATATACACCCTGGATGCAATTCATTTAACACAAAAAGTCAAACAGTTCTTTAAGTGTGTTCTATGCCTTCAAGGAATTCAAAATCAAATAAAGGAGATAGATAATATAAGGACTAATAATAATGCAATTTAATACTCTAATAGGAACCACAATAAAGTTAAGTATAAGATGATATGAGAACATAAGATGAAGAATTTAATAAGAATGAAGAACAAATAGCATGACATGGTGATTTAGGGTACATAGAAAATATCTGAGAGGAGCCTTAAAGTTAGAGGAAAATCTCACCACTGTTTGAAGCAGGAAAAAGTACTGTCAGATAGAATAAATACCTAGAATAAGCACTGGTACAAAGGGAATCCATTATCCATTCATTCCTGCCATGTTCACCATAGTGTCAAAAGTGTAAGATCTAATTAAGTACCCAGCACAATCAGAAAATATATAATAGCTATACACATTTCCTTGTAGCAGAATAAGCACACTCACTTATCCTGCATTTGTGCTAGTTAAAATTTTCTAGGCACTTTCAATAAAGGTTATATTATATAACTTTCTACTTTTAAAAACTTCACTGGTTCCCTACTGTCTATTAAAATGTACACCAAAATTCTGAATATCTAACAGAAAACTTTCAGAGATCAGGACCACAAACTCCATTTCCAGAGAGTATCTTACTAAATCTTAAAAGTAAATTCTAACTGTTCATGTTTTCACATACAACTTCAAAAAGTTCATGGAAAAATAAATTGAAAGAGAAGTTTATTTTAATGCAAAAAATTTTGAAATCCACACATACTTTTTTCATAATATGCATTTTCCATAACATTTTTGAAGATTCCTAATTTGCAGATTTAAAACTTTTTGCACCAAAATAAATTTATTTTGTAATCCCATTTTCCATGAACTTTTTAAAGTATCTTTGTATTTGTATATGTTATTTTCTTAAAAGGAAACCTTTTTCTCCTTCTCTGAGTCTCAAAATTCTATTAATTCCCCAGTATTCTTGAAAGCCCCATCTTCTAGCAATAATTTTTTCTTAAACCAACCTCCCATGGTAACCTATTTATACATTTTTATGTGACTACTTCACTATACCTTGAATATTATGTTAATAAATTTGTTCTTGGCACTCTTGTATTTGAGGTCAAGAACTACATTATTTTTCCAGAAACTTTTTTACAGATTACATTATAGTAATTACTTAAAAATATTTATCCAAATGAATAGAAATTGATTGCTATCAAGAAGCTTATAGGGGCAGGTGTAAGCTACTTCTTGAGACACCTGCATCTTATATCAAAGTCCCTGGGTTCAAGTCCCAGTTCTGCTTCTAATCCAGCTTCCTGCTAATGCACACCATGGGAGGCACAAGTGATGCTTCAAGTATTTGGGTCCCTGTCACCCACTTTGGAGATCCAGATTGAGTTCCTGGTTCCCAGTTTTGGTCTGGCCCAGCCCTGGTTGCTGTGGGCATTTGGTGAGTGAACCAGTGGTTGACAGATCTCTTTGTCTGCCTAACTCTATCTCTCTTTACCATTAAAATAAAATAAAATAAAAATAAAAATAAATAAAATAAAATCACTCTTTTTTAAAAAAGCAAGGAGAAGTCAATTGTTGCAACAGGTTAGCCTGCCACTTGGGACACCTGCATCCTATGTCAGGGTGCCAGTTTGAGTCCTGGGTACTCTGCTTAAGATCCAGCTTCCTACTAATGCATCCTGAGAGGCAGCACATGATGGTTTACGTACTTGGGTCCCTGTTACCCACATGGGAGACCAAGATGCAGTTCCAGCTTCTTAGCTTTGCCCTGGCCCAGCCCTAGTGTTGCAAGCAGATGGAAGATTTCTCTCTCTTTCTCTCTCTCTGCCTCTCAAATAAATAAAAATAAACAAACACAAAAGAAAATATTGAATGATGGCAAATGGGAAAAGTAAACAAAAAGATAAAAGTCTGCTAGCTTAGCAGTTAAAACCATGCAGATTCGCTGGTCTAACAAACAGGAAGTAAACCATCTGAAAGACTCCATACACTTTGGAAAGGTAAGACCAAAAAAGTGTTCTATTAAAATCAGTTTAGCTATCTAATTCTACGTGAGGAAATCCATTTTAAAAATTGATCATTAGTCAATATAGTATTTAAACCTAAGATTCCTGAATATAGATTTGTATCTACCGGAGAAACCATCCATCAATTCAAGGGAAAACAGGACATGTAAAGTGTTTGATAGTACTGACGTATTCACTTTAAAATGTTGCTGTTAAACATTCATTACACAAATAAAGTCAAAGATTTAAACCATGCAAAACTTCAATCAACTTTAGCACTGTATAATTCAACAGACCTCAAACATTTAAAAGCTAACAATAATAAATTTACTAGAAAGAGAACTCAATGAACATCAATATTCTCATTCATTCCGAAGCAGAACAAAAATACAGAATTGTCCCATACTTTTCCTTTGCACTTGATGTACTTATATGTGCATGGAATTAGCTGTTACATATTTAGGTTATCAAACAGGAATTCCTGTTACTTAATTTAATAGTAAAAGAAGAAACACCTGGAAACCACTATGTGACCTTTGTTCTATATTTCTTCCTACAAATAATGTCACTGGAGAAGAAAGAAACTTGGATTAAAGCCTGTTACTTTTCTTATCTGCCTAACCTAATTTTTAGAAAATTACATGCAGTTTTTATGTTTGGTTGATCTCTTTAAATACCACTTTTGAGGCAAGCATACTCAGAGTGTTTATATTCATTTTTCTTGTCAAACAAGTTATGCAAGCAATCTGCTTTACGTAGTTTGAAGAATGTAGTTTGTATGAATACTTCATATAGTCAACAACAAAAAAAGAAGGAAAATTTCTGTTTTAGCCACAAAAATAAACCTTTGAAGTTTGAAACAGTAAGATTCCTCTACTTGTATTCTATCAGTGTTCTCTCCACTACATTAGCACATTCCATAATAAAAATCTAGAGCTCCATGCTTATTATTTTCATCCTTACATATAAAGTTGTGTCAGCTACATTTTGGAGACAGGAAAAGAAGAAATGGGCAGAGGAAAATTAAGGAACATTCAGTTACCTTTTTAAGTATTTCATGTACATTGTTTTTTATTCACAGGGTTACACTGTTCCTAAGTTTATTTGGTACAATGACTCTAATTGCCTTACTTGTTGATTTCAAAATAAAGAATCTGTCAACATCTTTTCAGTCTGTTTTTCTTGAAAAAAAAAAAATCATGGTTCATAATATTATTTTCCATTGGGAGACTTTTAAAATGCATTTCAGAACACATCAAAGTTCCCATACATTTAAAAAATGGTGAGAGTCTAGCTTAAACATAACATTATTTTTTTATAAAAACATTTTTTATCCAAGAGACAGAGAGAGTGAAAGACAGACAGACAGACGTAGTTTGAAGAATGATTTGCTGCATGATTACGTCTGATTTGCTGGTTCACTCTCTAAATGTCTACATAGCCAGGACTAGGCCAGGTGCCAGGAACTCAATCCAGGTATCCCTTGTGACATTTATTCATTTGTAATAGATTCACTAAACACCACAATACAAGCATGAGTAACAGGTATTGGGGAATATAATTCAGTTTTGTCCTCATTCCTTATTTAACTTTCAATTAAAAGACCTTTGAAATGCATAGAAATGATTTCTGAGAGGGCTTGGGAAACTGCAACTGTACAGAACAGGGCAAGTGGAATAAACAACAAGCTTTCAAAATACTCGCAAAATTTTAGTAATGTATTACTAAAATTTCAGCCTTCAATAATTCATTAACTTGAAAATAAATGTGATTGATTCCTTATCTGTCAATTTGCTATAAAGACTAACTATAAAAAGTCAAAACCTTTTGAGTTAAAAAAATTACGCCAAGTATGTTCATTTTTATCTTCTCCCTTAAATTTAGCTTGAAGAATGTAAAAACAAATCATGATGTAGTAAAAAATAATTCATATACGTTTCTGTAGAATGGTCAATGTGCTGTTTAAACCAAGGAGCAAATTTTGTAGACTGTTCTTACTTTGGTGTTTTTACAGCTAAGTTTTCTTCCTTAACTGTGTTGGAGTATATGAACAGAAGTGGCAAGCCTTACTGCTATTTGGTGATCCAACACCACAAATGGCAACAGTGCCAAGGGTAATTCTACTGTCCCTGTAATCACAGTGACAAAAATACTTTGGGGAGGGTCCAAGGTGAGATGTGGGATGGAAAAACTGCTCTTGTTTATATGCGAAACTTATCTTTTAAAGTGTACGTCACCAAAAATGATCCTATCTCACCATTTTAACAAAGAAATTATTCCAAATATTTTAATATGTCTAGAAAGAAAGTAATGCATACATAAACAATGTTTCCCTTTCTAGCCATATTTACAAGTAACATAAAATACAATTATGAAAGCTTAGATATCCATGGTTATAAATACAAGGTTTTTACATAGAATAATCATACTTTGCTTTTACTCTAGGAAATCCTACTAAAAACTGAAATGACTTTCACACATACATTTAAAAATAAGACAGGAACCACAATAGAAATTTAACTGCAATTCATGAGACTTCTTGCCTCTTTTAAAGTTTAAATCTTATAAATATAAGCAATTTGAAAAAGTAAACAAGTCATTGTATCTAAACTCTAGGTTTTTAATTTTAAAATACAATAAAAAATCAAAAACAATAACATACACTAGAAAGGATGTGAGGGTTTTATAGAAGATTTTCTAACTGATATTCAACTTAAATAACCATACATAAAACGAAACAATGAACAATGATTCTGCTCAACTTACAATCAAGTTTTAGTGAAATGCTTTCAACTTCATCTTGCAAAATGCCCTTGTGCAAATTATAAAAGACAAACAAAACCAGTTCTTTATGTTTGATTCTAAAACTCCAATTAGTATTTTAGCTGCTAGTTATAATGTATCATTTAGAAGACAAAAAAACTTACTTGATCTGTCCCATAAGGCAGTATGTTCAGAGAAATGAAGGCTGTCATTTTCCAGGGCTGTTTTCTGATCATGTGCAGTACCTTTAGAGTGTCTATGAAATAAACGGCTAGCAAATCCTTCCAATTTCTGAAGAGCAGTAGTTGTACCTGTATACTGGTTACACGGTAGTTCTCTATAAGCTGCCATTCATGTACATTTACACTTTTCTTAAATTAACTGAAAATACTTTCAGAAGGAGTCCAACAACTTCTTACACAGAAGCTAAGAGCTATGCATGTGTCAAACTTCCTGTTTGCAGGGTATTCAAACCACTACTGCTGTTCTGTTTCCTGTTAATATAAAACAGCACATTACTGAGCTTTTCTTAGCCAAACCTTTTCATCTCAACTAGAGATGGGGATTTTTAAAAATTGCAATATTTGCTAAAGGCTCTATGTTTGAGTGTTTTAATATTAAGTATAGGTTTTGAGGAGAATAAATATAGAGTAGACTGAAAATTTTTTAAAAAGAAACATTAGTATAACCCTGCAAACAACTGAAGGCTAAACCTTCCAAATGTAACATGTTAAAATGGTAGACTAGTTTTTCCAAGAAATCACTAATATACAGATTTTATGAGTCTTTATAATTGGATAACTTTCGATAAAAATCTGGTATAGAATGGATATGACAAAATTCTTACAAAAATGTATAACACATATGTTATAATTAAGAAAAATCTGAAAAGCATTTTAAAAAGAAATGAATGTTGCTAATGTATTGACTTAACCTTAATTTATATAGAAACTACAGAAACTAAGTATGTTGGTATTGCTTATCGAGCTTAAAATCTACTAACATGTTTCTAACTTCTAGGAGTGAATTTTAGAACACTCTAAAATTTGAAAAGAGGTACAAAGTAGAAAATTTGAAGTTATATAAGGTAATTACAAATTATAATCATATATCAGCCATAGCAAGAAATTTCAACAAAGAGAGAAAAAAGTTCCTTCTAGTTGACTAAGACAAGTTAATTTTAAAATGTTAATTTGAAAGACTACTGCTTATTTGATCCTCTGATTTACTGGTCTCACTCAGAAATATATCCTTTTATAAAAGGTAAATAAAACTTGCCATCTTTAATTTGCAGGAAGAAAAGTAATTTTTGACATTTAATAAAGATTTAGAGTACCTGACTTTTGACATTAATTAAAGGATGAGAAATTTGTGTGCTATTTTTGAAAGCTCCAAATAACAGAAAAAAGGAAAAGAGAAAATAAAGATCTTTAAAAGTTCTAAAACAAAAATCTTATTTTAGATTTCCTGCCAACTAATCAATAAATACAATAGGAATAATAATGTAATCAAATTAGAAGAATTTCTAGACAGACACATACAAGTTTACAAATGAAACACTGAATTTTGCCATATATCATCTCAGTGTATTCTTCAAGAAAATCAATATTAATTTAAACAAATAGGAAACATTATCTATAAGACTACACTTCTTAAATATGAAGCTTTACATATAAATATTGCCTGTATTACAGGACAATTTATCAGCAATTGGCAATGCCTTACACAAAACAGACACTGACATCCACAGTCTTTAAAACACAACCACGGACCAGGATTTACTGTATATGCAAAGAAATGGGTAAAATTCCTGAATTCATTTGACTTGCCTTTATAATGAAAATTATCTTCATTTTCAAGGCTCACTACAAATATTACCTATTCCTAGAGAGTAAACTGCTTTCTCCTCTGTTTCTACTAATCTTACAATTTTATGTTAAAATTTACTGTTTATGAAAAGAAAGTGAGTTACTTGAATTCATAAATGCAATTCCTGTATTACATACTTGGTAAATGTTAATGTTCATTTTAATAATTTAAAGGTATAACTAGGATTATAAAATACATGAATATGTGGTAATTCATTTGTGATAGGAACATATTTGTAAGTAATCCAACAACCACCAAATTGCTTATGTGCAGAGAACAGAATACAAGCAATATCACTGAGCTTCTCCTTTTTATTTATAGTGTTATGAAATTTTACTCATTCTTTGAGATCTATTTTCATTTAGTGCAAATAGGGTTCCTAAAATAACATCTTACTTCCTTGCCTTTCATCACCCTCTTCATTCCTCTCTGACACATTAGCCTCCCCAAAATACTACACTCATGGTATTCTCTTGCCAAATATATAAATTAATCCTAACACTTCAGCCTGACCATATTCATTTTAAACACATGGCTGGTCAGACTTATTTATGTTCAATGCTGCTTGAGCTAAGTATGGAAATTCCTGATTCCTAGTTAGAACACTAGGATTAATTTTTTCAAAACCATGCATAAATTTTAAAACATAATTACTGTAGCAAAAAAAAAAATAAAAACACTTCATTAGCTGAGAATCTTGAAACACTACCTTTGAAGTTTGTACATTTTTTCCAATAAAATTGCTTCCTTTGGTTATAAAGTCCTTACAGAAAGTATAATATTCAGTCCTTAGAGAAATGTTTCCATAAATGGTTATGTGACCAGGAAGCTGTTGCTATGGAAATGCTCAATTTGATTTTTATTGAAAAAGAACTCTACTGGCATCTACTGCCAGAAAGAAACAACTACAGTTTTAACAGAAACTGAATTCCTTCATAGTTTGAATTAACCTTAAGAAGTATATTGCTTATTATTCTTCTTGAGAGTATTTCAGAATTTTAATTTTTAAAGTATTTCATTTTTATTTCAGAGGGAGAGTGAGTGAGTGAGAGCGCTCCCACACACTTGCTCCCTCACCAAAATATGACAACAGCCAGAGCTGGGCCAACCTGCAGCCAAGGCCAACAGCCAGGAATTCAGCTCAAGTCTCCCATGTGGGTAGGAGAATCCAATTACTTGAGCCATCAAAACCATCACCATCGTCTCCCAGGGTCAGCATTGGCAGGGAACTAGATCAGGAGTTTGAGCCAGGCACTGAAGCTATGTACTCAGATGTGAGATGCAAACATTTTAACTGGTGTCTTAATGACTAGGTGAAATGCTTACCCCCAGTTTTCAGAATTTTAATTTGTACTGTATTATCTAGTCATGTACTCACAGTTTACCATAAAAGCACATTTTGTAAATGAAAATTTAAGTTTCTAAAACTACAGCAATACTCAATTTCATGAGGATATAAAATCCTTATTTCTCATTCTGCATTTATAACAATTTGAATGGAAATAATAGCAATTTTTAGAGTTGAAGCTGCTTTGACTGACACAGATGATCGCAAAATGATTGTTTATTTTATACATGTAATAACAGCAAAGACATATTTGCCAAGAACTTTACAACATATAAAATAATCAGCATTTGTGAAGTTATTATAAGGCTTATGAGATCCTTACAAATGAAGTTAAGTAGCACAGGTATTATTCTTATTTTAAGATGTGAAAATAAACTTATTGTCTTGTACAACGTCACCTCCATCTTCTAACTCCAATACTGAATCTTTCAATGAATGATTCTGCAGTATCTCTTCATTTACTTGGGTTTCTGAATTCTATAAATAGTTTCAGCATGTAGCTCTTGCATATATTGTTAGATTTACACAAACTATATTTTAATTGGAGTTATCATAAATGATACTTTAAAAGTGTTTAGTGATATAAATTAGTTTTGAATGTTGAGTTACATAAATCAACTTTGCTAAACACACAAGTTTTAGGAATATTTTTCTTTTCGTAGATGTCTTGAGATTTTATATGTAGAGAATAATGTCATCTTTGAATAGTTTGTCTCCCTCCCTCCCTTTATTCCTTTCTTCTTCCCTAATTTTTTAAAAATTTATTTATTTGAAAGTCAGAGTTATACAGAGAGAGAGAGACAGAGAGAGAGAGAGAGGTCTTCCATCCAATGGGTCACTCCCCAACTGGCAGCAACAGCCGGAGCTGTGCCAGTCTAAAGCCAGGAGCCTGGAGCTTCTTCCAGGTCTTCCATGCTGGTGCAGGGGCTCAAGGACTTGGGCCATCTTGTACTGCCTTCCCAGGCCATAGCAGAGAGCTAGATCGGAAGTGGAGCAGCCAGGTCACTAGCCAGTGCCCGTATGGGATGCTGGTGCTTCAGGCAGGGCCTTAACCCGCTGCCATCACAGTGCCAGCCCCTTCTTCCCCAATTTTAAGGCATTTCATTATTCTTGTCATTTTGCATTGGCTAACACTTCCAGTATAATTCTGAACAACAGCGATTACAATGGGCATCTTGGCCTTATTTCAAGTCTTGGGAAGAAAGGATTCAGTTTTTCTTAATTACACATGCTAGCTATAGACATTTCTTCTGTAGATACTCCTTATCAAGATAATGAAGTTTTTTTCTGTTTTAGTTATCTGGAAGTTTTTACCTTAGATATTGATTTTATCTAGTGCTTTTTTATCATCTGCAATATTATCACGTGGTTTCACTTCTTTGGTCTGTAATTATGGTGAATTAAATTGTCTAATTTTTAAATATTGCAATGGTTTTGAATTTTCAAAAGAAGTATCTTTTAGTTCTAGAATACTGTCTTTTTTATATGTTGCTGGATTCAACTTACTAATGTTTTGAGGATTTTTGTGTGTGTTCACAAAAAATTTTTTTTGTAGTTTTCTTTTCATTCTGTTTGAAATGTACAGAGAGAATTTTCCCATCTGCTGGCTCACTTCCCAAATGCCTGCAACAACTAGGGCTGGGTCAGATTGAAGCCAGGAATAAAGAACCCAGTCTAGGTCTTCCACATGGATTGCAGGGACCCAATAAGTTGAGCCATCAATTGCAGCCTTAGAGCATATTTAACAGCAAGAACTGTGAGCAGAGCCAGGATTCAAACTGAGGCACTCGGCCGGCACCACGGCTCAATAGGCTAATCCTCAGACTTGTGGCACCGGCACATCTGGTTCTATTCCCGGTCGGGGTGCCAGATTCTGTCCCGGTTGCCACTCTTCCAGGCCAGCCCTCTGCTATGGCCCAGTAGTGCAGTGGAGGATGGCCCAAGTCCTTGGGCACTGCACCCGCATGGGAGACCAGGAGAAGCACCTGGCTCCTGGCTTCGGATCAGCGCGGTGCGGTAGCCGCAGCGCACCGGCCAAGAGGAAAGTTACTAATAATGTGGAAATTATTGATTCAATTTTTAATTTTCTTGACCTATTCAAATACATTTCTCCTCATGTGAGTTTGGATACTTTGTCTTTAAAGGAATTATTGGTCCATTTCATTTATCAAATTTGTGGGAAAAGAGTTTTTCACAATATTCACTTATTATTCTTTTAATGCCCTAGGACTTGTAGTGAAGATTCATCTTTCATTTCTTATATTGATAATTTATGTCTTCTATCTTTTCCCATAGCCTTGATAGAATTTTATCATTTTATTGATATTTTCAAATAATAAGCTTTTTTTTAAATTTTCTTACTGCTTTCAGTTTCATTGGTTTTGGCTCAAACTTTTGTAATTTCTTTCCTTTCACTTATACTGAGCTTAAATTGCTCTTATCTATCTAGTTTCCCAAGGTAGAACTTTATGCTACTGATTTTCATTCTTTCTTCTTTTCTAATACATGTATTTAAGACTATCCATTTCCCTTTTTTTTTTTTAAATTTACTTGACAGATAGACAATGAGAGAGAGAGAGAGAGAGAGAAAGGTCTTCTTTCTGTTGGTTCACCCCCCAAATGGCCGCTACGGCCAGAGCTATGCCGATCCGAAGTCAGGAGCCAGGTGCTTCCTCCTGGTCTCCTATGAGGGTGTAGGGGCCCAAGCACTTGGGCCATCCTCCATTGCCCTCCCGGGCCATAGCAGAGAGCTGAACTGGAAGAGGAGCAACCAGGCCTAGAACCTGGCGCCCATATGGGATGCCGTCACCGCAGGTGGAGGATTAACCAAGTGAGCCACAGCACCGGCCCCCTATCCATTTCCCTTTAAGCACTGCTTTTGCAAAGTCCCCAAAATTCTGATAAATGGCATTTTGTCATTTTGCTTAAAATATTCTAAAATTTCTTGAGACCTCTTATTTGACCTATGTGTTACTCAAAAGGATGCTCTTTGATTTTCAAATATATAGGGATTGCCCAACTTTTTAATATTTTGTCTAGTTTAATTCCTTCTTGGTCTTAGAACATACTTTACATGATTTCTATTTTTAAAAAATTTGTTAAGTATATTGTATGGCCCAGAATGTGCTCTATCTTGATGAATGGTCCATTTAAACTGGAGAAAAGTATATTCTGCAATGGTTTAATGGAATATTCTGTAAATGTCAATTAGCTTAGGTTGACTGATAGCACTGTTTGGGTCAACGACACACTTACTGATTCTCTGCCTGCTTGATTGACCATTATTTAAAAAGTAGTATAGAAGTATCCAACTGTAATAGTGGATTTGCCTAGTCCTTTCAGCTTTGGTTTCATGCATTTTGACTCTCAATTGTTATGGGCACACGTTTAGGATTATGTCTTGAAGTGACTGCTAAATAATTAATGCTTTTTTCTGAAATTAATACAGGTATTGCAGCTTCCTTTTGGGTAGTGATACCATGAAATATTTTTCTCTACCCCTTTACTTTTTAAATATATATTATATTTAATAAACTGATTATTTATATTTATATGTGTTTCTTAAAGACAAACTATAGTCTGGTTTTGTTTTTTATCATTTTGACAACAAATAGCTGGGTCTTTTTTTCATTTGTTAATTATTTGTTATAATTTTATTTGAAAAACAGAGAAAGAGATCTTCCATTTACCGGTTCTTTCCACAAATGCATGTAACATCCAAAGCTTGAAGAAGGCTGAAGCTAGGAGCTCAGAACTCCCAATGTGGGTGGCAGGGACATAAACATTTGAGCCAATACCTGTTGCCTTCCAGGGTGCCTACTAGCAGCAGGATGAATAGGAAGCAGAGTAGACTGAGATTCAAACCAGGAACTTGAACTTGAATTCTTTTGATATGGGATGGGGTTTTCCCAACCTGGATCTTTTTTCTTTTTTTTTTTTTAAGATTGATTTATTTTTTGAAAGTCAATGCTACAAAGAGAGAGGGAGAGGCATTGAGATCTTCCATCCACTGGTTCACACTCCAAATGGCCTCAAAAGCCAGGACTGAGCCAGGCCAAAGCCAGGAGCCAGGCGCTTCATCTGGGTCTCTCACATGAAGACAGGCGCCCAAACAGTTGGGCCATCTTTCACTGATTTTTTCCAGGCAATTACCAGGGAGCTGGATAAGAAGTTGAGGAGGAGGAGTTGGGACACAAACCTGTGTCCATTTGGGATGCTGGCATTGCAGGTGGCCACTTTACTCACTGTGCCAAAGTGTAGCCCCTAAGCAGGGTCTTAACTACCATGTCAAATGTCCACCCCTGCTTATTTGTATTTATGAGTTCTGTTTTTTACCCACTCTGATAATGTCTTTTCATTGTTGCATTTACATCATCCTTTAAAGTGATTATTGACATGATAGATGAATGTCCATGTTTGTACCTGCTTCTACTCATTGCCTCTATTCTTTGTCCCCCTATTCTGCCTCATCTCAATTAGTGTGAAGATTTAATTTAATCAATTAATGTAATTTAATCCAGTTAACTTTCTCTCTTAACATACTGACTATACCTCTTTTTAGAAAAGAATTTCAGGGGCCAGCACTGTGGCTTAGTAGGCTAAGCCTCCTCCTGTGGTACCAGCATCCAAGATGGGCACCAGTTCACGTCCCAGCCACTCCTCTTCCAATCCAGCTCTCTACTTATGGCCTGGGAAAGCAGTGGAAGATGGCTTTAGTGCTTGGGCACCTGCACCCACATGGGAGACCCAGAAGAAGCTTGTGGCTTCTGGCTTAGGATTGGCTTAACTCTGGCCTTTGTGGCCATTTGGGGAATGAAACTTTGTCTCTCCTTTTTTCTGTAACTTTACCTCTCAAATACATAAACTCTTAAAAAAAGACTTTCAGTGGTTGTCCTAGAGTTTGCAATTTATATTTTTAACTAATTGAAGCCTAAGTTCAAATATTACTATACTGACTCTTTGTAGTTCAGGTACATTTTAAAAGACTGTTCCCAAATCTTTCCCCACCCCTGATGTTATTCATTTAACTTTATCCATATTCTATCTTCACCCCATACATTGCTACAATTCATATTTCACATAGCTAAAGAATAGAAAAAAATAAAAGAATTTATTTTATCTTCTTTTTTTCCTTTTCTGGTTATTTTTGGTTCTTTATGTAAGTAAGTTTTAATCTTTATAATTTTCCTTTTCTCTAGAGAACTTCTTTTGTCATTTCTCAGAGAACAGATCTTCGAGCAATGAATAACCTTAATTTTTGTTTGAATAAAAAAGTCCTTATCTGTCCTTCATTTTCAAAGGATAATTTCACTGGATATAGAATTCTAAGTCACTGGTTTTATAATTTCAAATTATTTTACAATACTCTCTTCTTTCTTGGACAGTGATGAGTTTTTTATAATTTGTTTTCTGTACATGCATAGGTACAGTTTTTTTTTTCTTTCCTTCCTCTGATTTCTTTCAAGATGTTCCCTTCATGTTTGATTTTCTACAGTTTGTATATGATGTGCATGGTTTACTTATATGTGTATTTATTTTGCTTGATATTTTCTGAGGTTCTCAATCTATCTTTTGAAGTCTGTCATTAATTTTGTTACATTCATACCATTGGTTGAACTCTTTAACACACAATTATTCTTAGATGTTTAAATTTAACTGAAAAGTGATCCTTGTTAAATATAAGAGTGGGAATAAGACAAGGAAGAGAGGTACAGTTTGGCACATGCTCACTCAGACTTACCCCTAATGGTAGAGCTAGAAACATGCCAGGGCATTCCAATTCAATCACATCAAGGTGGCATGTGCCAATGTCATCTCACTAGTCAAAGTGATCGGTTTCACTTCATAATTGATCATAATGATAGGATTAACAGTCAAAGAGATCACATAAACAAAACTAGTATCTGCTAATACTAAACTGATAGAATTAAAAAAGGAGAGAACAATCCAACATGGGAAGCAGGATATATAGCAGACTCATAGAATGGCAGATATCCTAAACAGCACTCTGGTCTCAGAATCAGCCCTTAAGGCATTCGGATCTGGCTAAAAGCCCATGAGAGTATTTCAGGCATGGAAAGCCAAGACACTGTGGCAAAAAAAAAAAAAAAAAAAAAATGACCTGAATGAAGGATCTCTGTGAGTGAAGCCCCAATGGAAAGAACAGGCCATCAAAGAAGGAGGTACCTTTCTCTGAAGGGAGGAGAGAATTTCCACTTTGACTATGGCCTTGTCTAAATAAGATTGAAGTTGGCGAACTCAAGAGGCTTCCATAGCCTTGGCAGCTCATGACAAGAGCCTAGGGTTAGTACTGACACCATAAACAAGAGTGTCAATTGTTAAATCAACAACAGAAGTCACTGTGCACTTACTTCCCATGTAGGATCTCTGTCCTTAATGTGTCGCACTACGTGAATTAATGGTACAACTAGTACTCAAATAGTACTTTATACTTTGAGTTTCTGTGTGGGTGCAAACTATTGAAATCTTTATTTAGTATATACTAAATTGATCTGTATATAAAGATAATTTAAAATGAATCTTGATGTGAATGGGATGGAGAGGGAGTGGGAGATAGGTTGGTTGCGGGTGGGAGGGAGGTGATGGGGGAAAAAAGTGCTATAATCCAAAAGTTGTACTTTGGAAGTTTATATTTATTAAATAAAATTAAAAAAATTTTTGTTACATTCTCAGCCCTTATTACTTCAAATATTTCTTTTGCTTTTCCTTCTCCTCATGATATTCCAATTATACATCTATTACACTTTTCAAAATTATACCACAGTTCTAGATGTCTTGGTTTTTCTTTTTCTTTCATTCTTGTCTTCATATTTTAGTGAAGGATGTTCCTACTGACCTATATTCTACTTCATTGATCCTTTGTTCAGTTGTGTACATTTTCTATATATCAACCCACAAAAGGCATTCTTCCTTGCTGATAGTGTGTGTTTAGCATATCATTTTTTTAAAAAAAACATTCGTTTTATTTATTTGAAAGGCAAAATTAGGGAGAGAGAGACAGAGAGGTCTTTCATCTGCTGCTTCACTACCCAAATGGTCATAATAGCCAGGGCTGGGCCAGGCTGAAGCCAGGAGCCAGGAGCTTCTTCCAGGTCTCCCACTTGGGTGCAGGGGCCCAAGCACTTGGCCCTTCCTCTCTTCTTTCCCAAACACATTAGCAGGGAACTGGATTGGAAGTAGGACAGCTGGGACTTGGATTAGCACCCATATTAGATGCTGGCACTGCAGGCTGAAGCTTATCCTGCTGTGTCACAATGCCAGTCTCTAGAATATCCTTTAGATTTTTCTTAAGAATTTCTTTCTGCTTAACATTACTCACACATACATGCTTTCTCCATTTTCTACTGGAGTCCTTAACATGTTAATCATGATTATCTTATATTCTTTATAACTCCAACATCTATGATATCTGAGTCTGGTTCTGACACTTGCCTTGTCTCTTCATACTGCTTATTCTTGCCTTTAGGAATGTCTTCTAGTTTTTAAAGTTAATCATTTTTGCATTGGATAATTGAAACAGAGGCAAATAAGAATTTATTTCTTGTTTTCTACAGGTGTCAAAAGTTTCATGTTCCTCTGGTTTTCGTATTTTTGCTTCCCTTATTGACTTTGACTTTCCCTCGTACTCTTCCTTGGATAGAGTCTGTCCTTGCAGTTCTTCCAGCTGTAATGTGTTGTTATTATACTCTAGTCCTACCTGTATGGTGGTAATTTGTAAGGAATGAAAAACATTCTATACTTTTGAGATTAAATAGCATTTTATTTTATTTTTTTTTAAACTTTTATTTAATGAATATAAATTTCCAAACTACGACTTAAGGATTACAATGGCTTCCCCCCCATACCGTCCCTCCCACCCACAACCCTCCCCTTTCCCACTCCCTCTCCCCTTCCATTCACATCAAGATTCATTTTCAATTATCTTAATATACAGAAGATCAGCTTAGTATACATTAAGTAAGGATTTCAACAGTTTGCTCCCACATAGAAACATAAAGTGAAAAATAATAGATGATTTTTTTTTAAAATGATGATGAAATCAGAGCAGACCTATTGTCATGTTTAATCCCAGTGAGAGTCAAGTTGGGAATTGATAATTTCTTTTTTTTTTTTTTTATTTTTTTTTTTACAGAGGATCAGTTTAGTATGCATTAAGTAAAGATTTCAACAGTTTGCACCCCCATAGAAACACAAAGTGAAATATACTGTTTGAGTACTCGTTATAGCATTAAATCTCAATGCACTGCACATTAAGGACAGAGATCCTACATGAGGAGTAAGTGCACAGTGACTCCTGTTGTTGACTTTACCAATTGACACTCCTGTCTATGGCATCAGTAATCTCCCTATGCTCCAGTCATGAGTTTCCAAGGCTATGGAAGCCCTCTGAGTTCTCCGACTCTTATCTTGTTTAGACAAGGTCATAGTCAAAGTGGAGGTTCTCTCCTCCCTTCAGAGAAAGGTACCTCCTTCTTTGAAGACCTGTTCTTTCCACTGGGATCTCACTCACAGAGATCTTTTGCCAGAGTGTCTTGGCTTTCCGTGCCTGAAATACTCTCATGGGCTTATCAGCCAGATCCGAATGCCTTTAGGGCTGATTCTGAGGCCAGAGTGCTATTTAGGACATCTGCCATTCTATGAGTCTGCTGGGTATCTCACTTCCCATGTTGGATCACTCTCCCCTTTATTTATTCTATCGGTTAGTGTTAGCAGGTACTAGACTTGTTTATGTGCTCCCTTTGACTCTTAGTCCTTTCATTATGATCAATTGTGAACTGAAATTGATCACTTGGACTAGTGAGATGGCATTGGTACATGCCACCTTGATGGGATTGAATTGGAATTCCCTGGTATGTTTCTAACTCTACCATTTGGGGCAAGTCAGCTTGAGCATGTCCCAAATTATACATCTCTTCCCTCTCTTATTCCCACTCTTATGTTTAACAGGGATCACATTTCAGTTAAATTTCAACACTTAAGAATAACTATGTATTAACTACAGAATTAAACCAGTCATACTAAGCAGAACAGACAAAAAAACTACCAAGACACTTTTCAAAAGAGGAAACCCAAATGGCCAACAGGCACATGAAAAAATGTTCAAGGTCATTAGCAATCAGGGAAATGCAAATCAAAACCACAATGAGGTTTCACCTCACCCCGGTTAGAATGGCTCACATGCAGAAATCTACCAACAACAGATGCTGGCGAGGATGTGGGGAAAAAGGGACACTAACCCACTGTTCGTGGGAATGCAAACTGGTCAAGCCACTATGGAAGTCAGTTTGGAGATTCCTCAGAAACCTGAAGATAACCCTACCGTTCGACCCAGCCATCCCACTCCTTGGAATTTACCCAAAGGAAATTAAATTGGCAAACAAAAAAGCAGTCTGCACCCTAATGTTTATTGCAGCTCAATTCACAATAGCTAAGACCTGGAACCAACCTAAATGCCCATCAACGGTAGACTGGATAAAGAAATTATGGGATATGTACTCTTTAGAATACTATACCGCAGTAAGAAACAACGAAATCCAGTCATTTGCAACAAAATGGAGGAATCTGGAACACATCATGCTGAGTGAAATAAGCCTGTCCCAAAGGGACAAATACCATATGTTCTCCCTGATCGGTGACAACTGACTGAACACCAAAAAAAGGAAACCTCCTGAAGTGAAATGGACAGTATGGGAAACGGTGACTTGATCAGCATGGCCCTGACTGTTGGTGGGCAACTTGGTACGTTGTCCCTCTTGGTAGTTTTTTTGTCTGTTCTGCTTAGTATGACTGGTTTAATTCTGAGATTAAATAGCATTTTATTTTTACTTTACCTCTTTCCCTGGTCTGTAATCTTCAGCGATATTTCTCCAGTGATATAGCTTATATTATCTTTTATTTATTTATTTATTTATTTATTTTTACATTTTACATTACTTTTATTTTCAAATTTTTATTTTTAACTTTTTATTTATATAAAGGGAATAAACTTAATGTATTTCCTATATACAGTTTTAAGAGCATAATGATACTTCCCACTGTACCCTATCTTCCTTCCTCACCTCCTCCTCCCTCTTTTTCTTATACTTCTTTTAAGTTTTACAATGCCATACTTTCAATTTACTTTATAATTATAAGCTTAATCACCATTAAATAAATAATTCAACAAGTAGTAAGCAGAAAAACAAATGTTCTTCAAGAGTATAGACAAGAGCTATAAGCAACAATCAAATCTCAAAATGTAAATTTCATTCATATACATCACATTTTTCTACTATGTATAGTAGTTTCTGCAAACCAGGGAAAACATGTGATATTCATCTTTTTGAGACTAGCTCATTTCACTAAACATAATGGTCTGAATTTGCATTTATTTTTTTCAACGACAGAATTTCTTTTTTTTTTTGGTCTCGGTAGTACTCACAATGTATATATACCACAATTTCTTTATCCAGTATCAGTTGATTGATATCTGGGTTGATTTCAGATCTTAGCTATTGTGAGTTGAGTTGCTATAAACATGGGGGTACAGATAATTCTTTCATATGCTGATTTAATTTCCTTTGGATAAATTCCCAGGAGTGGAATGGCTGGATCATAGGGTAGATCTATTTTCATATTTCTGAGGAATCTCCAGACTGTCTTCCACAGTGGTTTGAACAGTTTACATTCCCACCAATAGTGTGCTAGGAAACCTTTCCCCTCACATCCTAGCCAGCATTTGTATATTTTTAAATTTTTGGATGACAGCCATTCTACTTGGGGTGAGGTGAAACCTTATTGTGGTTTTTATTTACATTTCCCTAATGGCTAGTGATCCTGGACATCTTTTCATTTGTCTGTTTGCGATTTGTATTTCATCTTTTAAAAAATGTCTGCCCATATCCTTAGCCTATTTCTTAACTGGACTGCTTGTTTTGTTACTGTTGAGTTTCCTGAACTCCTTATATATCCTGAATATTAATCCTTTATTAGATGTATAACTTACAAGCCATTTTCTCCCATTCTGACAGCTGCCTCTTTACTTTATTCAGTGTTTCCTTTGCTGTGCAGAAGTTTCTTAGCTTGAAGTAATCCCACTTGCCTATTCTTGCCTCTATATGCTGTGCTTCTGGGGTCTTATCCAAGAAGTCTTCACCTAATTCCAATATCTTGCAGTGTTTCCCCTATATTTTCCTCTAGGAATTCAGTGGTTTCACGTTTTAGATTTATATGCTTGATAAATTATGAGTTGATTTTTTTTTTTATATAAAGTGCAAGGTTGAGGTCTTGTTTCATACTTCTGCATACAGAGTTCCAATTTTCCCAACACCATGTGTTGAAGAGGCTGCCCTTTCTCCAGGGAGTAACTTTAGCTTGTTTGTCATGCATTAGTTGGTTGTACATAGTTGGATTAATTTCTAGGGTCTCTAGTCTGTTCTACTGGTCCAACATGTCTATTCTTAAACCAATACAACCTGTTCTGATTATAATTGCACTGCAATATGTCTTAAAATGTGGTATTGTGATGTCTCCAACTTTCATTTTTATTGTTCAGGATTGCTTTAGCTATCCAGGGTCTCTTGCAGTTAAATTTCAACACTTAAGAATAACTGTGTATTAATTACAGAATTAAACCAGTCATATTAAGTAGAACAGACAAAAAAACTACTAAGAGGGATAATGTATTAAGTTGTTCATTAACAGTCAGGGCTATGCTGATCAAGTCACCATTTCCCATAGTGTCCATTTCACTTCAACAGGTTTCCTTTTTGGTGTTCAGTCAGTTGTCACTGATCAGGGAGAACATATGGTATTTGTCCCTTTGGGACAGGCTTATTTCACTCAGCATGATGTGTTCCAGATTCCTCCATTTTGTTGCAAATGACTGGATTTCGTTGTTTCTTACTGCGGTATAGTATTCTAAAGAGTACATATCCCATAATTTATTAATTATTTAATGAATATAAATTTCCAAAGTACAGAATATTGATTACAATGACTTCCCCCCCATAACGTCCCTCCAACCCGCAACCCTCCACTTATCCACTCCCTCTCCCCTTCCATTCATGTCAAGATTCATTTTCGATTCTCTTTATATACAGAAGATCAGTTTAGCATACATTAAGTAAAGATTTCAACAGTTTGCTCCCACACAGAAACATAAAGTGAAAAATACTGTTTGAGTACTAGTTATAGCATTAAATCTCAATGTACAGCACACTAAGGACAAAGATCCTATATGAGGAATAAGTGCACAGTGACTCCTGTTGTTGACTTAACAAATTGACACTCTTGTTTATGGCCTCAGTAATCACCCTAGGCTCTTGTCACGAGCTGCCAAGGCTATGGAAGACCCTTGGGTTCACTGACTCTGATAATTTTTAGAGAAGGCCATGGTCAAAGTGGAAGTTCTCCCCTCCCTTCAGAGAAAGGTACCTCCTTCTTTGATGTCGTGGAGATCTTTCATTTAGGTTTTTTTTTTTTTCCCCCAGAGTGTCTTGGCTTTCCATGCCTGAAATACTCTCATGGGCTTTTAGCCAGATCCAAATGCCTTAAGGGCTGATTCTGAGGCCAGAGTGCTGTTTAGGACATCTGCCATTCTATGGGTCTGCTGTGTATCTCACTTCCCATGTTGGACCGTTCTCTCCCTTTTTTATTCTATCAGCTAGTATTTGCAGACACTATTCTTGTATAAGTGATCCCTTTGGTTCTTAGTCCTATTATTGTGATCAACTGTGAACAGAAATTGATCACTGGGACTAGTGAGATGGCATTGGTACATGCCACCTTGATGGGATTGAATTGGAATCCCCTGGTATGTTTCTAACTCTACCGTGTGAGGTAAGTCAGCTTGAGCATGTCCCGAATTGCACATCTCTTCCCTCTCTTATTCCCACTCTTATATTTAACAGGGATCACTTTTCAGTTAAGTTTCAGCACTTAAGAAGAATTGTGTATTGATTACAGTATTCAACCAAAAGTATTAAGTAGAACAAACAAAAAAAATACTAAGAGGGATAACATATTAAGTTGCTCATCAACAGTCAGGGTGAAGACTGATCAAGTCACCGTTTCTCATAGTGTTCATTTCACTTTAACAGGTTTCCTTTTTGGTGCTCAGTTAGTTGTCACCTATCAAGGAGAACAAGTGGTATTTGTCCCTTTGGGATTGGCTTATCTCACTCAACATAATGTTTTCCAAATTCCTAACAGGGATCACTTTTCAGTTAAAATTTAAACACCTAAGAATAATTGTGTGTTAAGTACAGAGTCCAACCAATGGTACTAGAACAAAAAAAATACTAAAATGGATAAAGTATTACATTGTACATCAACCGTCAGGACAAGAGCTGATCAAGTCACTGTTTCTCACAGTGTCCATTTCACTTCAACAAGTTTCCCCTTTGGTGTTCAGTTAGTTGTCGCCAATCAGGGAGAACATATGATATTTGTCCCTTTGGGACTGGCTTAATTCACTCAGCATGATGTTTTCCAAATTCCTCCATCTTGTTGCAAATGACTGGGTTTCGTTGTTTTTGACTGCTGTATAGTATTCTATAGAGTACATGTCCCATAATTTCTTTATCCAGTCTACTGTTGATGGGCATTTGGGTTGGCTCCAGGTCTTAGCTATTGTGAATTGAGCTGCAATAAACATTAGGGTGCAGACTGCTTTTTTGTTTGCCAATTTAATTTCCTTTGGGTAAATTCCAAGGAGTGGGATGGCTGGGTTGAATGGTAGGGTTATCTTCAGGTTTCTGAGGAATCTCCAAACTGACTTCCATAGTGGCTTAACTAGTTTGCATTCCCACCAACAGTGGGTTAGTGTCCCTTTTTCCCCACATTCTCCAACATCTATTGTTGGTAGATTTCTGAATGTGAGCCATTCTAACTGGGGTGAGGTGGAACCTCATTGTGGTTTTGATTTGCATTTCCCTGATTGCTAGTGACCTTGAACATTTTTTCATGTGTCTGTTGGCCATTTGGATTTCCTCTTTTGAAAAATGTCTATTGAGGTTCTTGGCCCATCTCTTAAGTGGGTTGTTTGTTTTGATCTTGTGGAGTTTCTTGATTTCTTTGTAGATTCTGGTTATCAACCCTTTATCAGTTGCATAGTTTGCAAATATATTTTCCCATTCTGTCGGTTGTCTCTTCACTTTCCTGACTGTTTCTTTTGCAGTACAGAAACTTCTCAATTTGATGCAATCCCAAATGTTAATTTTGGCTTTGACTGCCTGTGCTTCTGGGGTGTTTTCCAAGAAGTCTTTGCCGGTCCTATATCTTGCAGCGTTTTTCCAATGCTCTCTAATAATTTGATGGTGTCAGGTCGTAGATTTAAGTCTTTAATCCATGTTGAGTGGATTTTTGTGTAAGGTGAAAGGTAGGGGTCTTGCTTCATGCTTCTGCACGTGGAAATCCAATTTTGCCAGCACCATTTATTGAATAGACTGTCCTTACTCCAGGGATTGGTTTTGGACCCTTGATCAAATATGAGTTGGCTGTAGATGTTTGGATTGATTTCTGGTGTTTCAATTCTGTTCCATTGGTCTATCCATCTGTTTCTGTACCAGTACCATGCTGTTTTGATTACAACTGCCATGTAGTATGTCCTGAAATCTGGTATTGTGATGCCTCTGGCTTTGTTTTTGTTGTACAAGATTGCTTAGACCCCAATACAATAGTACTGGGGGACTTCAATACTCCACTCTCAGAAATAGACAGATCAACAGGACAGAAGATCAACAAGGAGACAGTAGATTTAAACGACACTATAGCCCAAATGGATCTAACAGATATATACAGAACTTTCAATCCTACAGCTAAAGATTTTACATTCTTCTCAGCAGTACATGGAACCTTCTCTAGGATTGACCACATACTAGGCCATAAAGCAAGTCTCAGCAAATTCAAAAGAATTAGAATCATACCATGCAGCTTCTCAGACCATAAATAATGAAGTTGGAAATTAGCAACTCAGGAATCCCTAGAGCATATGCAAACACATGGAGATTGAACAACATGCTCCTGAATGAACAATGGGTCATAGAAGAAATTAAATGAGAAATCAAAAATTTTCTGGAAGTAAATGAGGATAACAACACAACATACCAAAACTTATGGGACGCAGCAAAAGCAGTGTTAAGAGGAAAGTTTATATCAATAGGTGCCTACATCAAGAAATTGGAAAGGCACCAAATAGATGAGCTTTCAACGCATCTCAAGGATTTAGAAAAACTGCAGCAAACCAGACCCAAATCTAGTAGGAGAAGAGAAATATTTAAAATCAGAGAAGAAATCAACAGGATTGAATCCAAAAAAAATTACAAAAAATCAGCCAAACGAGGAGCTGGTTTTTTGAAAAAATAAAAAAAATTGACACCCCATTGGCTCAACTAACTAAAAAAAAAAAAAGAGAAAAGACCCAAATCAATAAAATCAGAGATGAAAAAGGAAACGTAACAACAGACACCACAGAAATAAAAAGAATCATCAGAAATTACTACAAGGACTTGTATGCCAGCAAACAGGGAAACCTATCAGAAATGGATAGATTCCTGGACACATGCAACCTACCTAAATTGAACCAGGAAGACATCGAAAACCTAAACAGACCCATAACTGAGACAGAAATTGAAACAGTAATAAAGGCCCTCCCAACAAAGAAAAGCCCAGGACCAGATGGATTCACTGCTGAATTCTACCAGACATTTCAAGAAGAACTAACTCCAATTCTTCTCAAACTATTCAGAACAATCGAAGAAGAGGGAATCCTCCCAAACTCTTTCTATGAAGCCAGCATCACCTTAATTCCTAAGCCGGAAAAAGATGCAGCATTGAAAGAGAATTGCAGACCAATATCCCTGATGAACATAGACGCAAAAATCCTCAATAAAATTCTGGCCAATAGAATGCAACAACACATCAGAAAGATCATCCACCCAGACCAAGTGGGATTTATCCCTGGTATGCAGGGATGGTTTAATGTGCGCAAGACAATCAATGTGATACACCACATTAACAGACTGCAGAAGAAAAACCATATGATTATCTCAATAGATGCCGAGAAAGCATTTGATAAAATACAACACCCTTTCATGATGAAAACTCTAAGCAAACTGGGTTTGGAAGGAACATTCCTCTATACAATCAAAGCAATCTATGAAAAACCCACAGCCAACATCCTATTGAATGGGGAAAAGTTGGAAGCATTTCCACTGAGATCTGGTACCAGACAGGGATGCCCACTCTCACCACTGCTATTCAATATAGTTCTGGAAGTTCTAGCCAGAGCTATTAGGCAAGAAAGAGAAATTAAAGGGATACAAATTGGGAAGGAAGAACTCAAACTATCCCTCTTTGCAGATGATATGATTCTTTATTTAGGGGACCCAAAGAACTCTACTAAGAGACTATTGGAACTCATAGAAGAGTTTGGCAAAGTAGCAGGGTATAAAATCAATGCACAAAAATCAACAGCCTTTGTATACACAGACAATGCCATGGCTGAGGAAGAACTTCTAAGATCAATCCCATTCACAATAGCTACAAAAACAATCAAATACCTTGGAATAAACTTAAGCAAGGATGTTAAAGATCTCTACGATGAAAATTACAAAACCTTAAAGAAAGAAATAGAAGAGGATACCAAGAAATGGAAAACTCTTCCATGCTCATGGATTGGAAGAATCAATATCATCAAAATGTCCATTCTCCCAAAAGCAATTTATAAATTCAATGCAATACCAATCAAGATACTGAAGACCTTCTTCTCAGATCTAGAAAAAATGATGCTGAAATTTATATGGAGACACAGGAGACCTCGAATAGCTAAAGGAATTTTTCAAAATCATCATTTAAATGTTTTTACTGACTTACAACTCTAGTGGCTTCTGCTCCAGGTAGTCAGATCTCTGTGGGTCTCTAGATTTGCTTTTTTCTTTGGATTGCAGTCTGGTGGTTGTCCTGCAATCTCAGTTCTCTTATGTGTCCAGGAGAAATCACTGATCTTCAGTTTTACTGAATATTAAGTCTTCTTTCTACTTTTCATCCCTGTTTCCCAATTCCTGCCTCCTTTTGGATAGAGTGAATATCCATACATTTGTGTGGTTATTCTTTTACCTTTTTTGATGCTGTTCTGGAGATCTGATTTTTTTTTTTTTGGTGGGTGTATTTTTCTAGAGATTTCAATATATACATTTCACTTCTCAATCTCTTAGAATTTTGTCACTTCAAGGGTAATTTAGAAATCTTGCAATCATTTGATTTTCTATAACTTTACCCTCCCCATTATATCATAGTTGTCATATGTAGACATCGAAATACATTAGAATTTAGATAATATGATAACTTTTATTTCCATCATTATACACATTTTAATGAACCTAAGAAAACCAGTCTGCTATAGACTAAACAGAATTTCACTTTCTGTAGGCATGCAGACATTTAAATTCCAAAGTTTTATGTTAACAGTTAATAAATTGATGCAAATGGTTGATAGATTGGCATAGAGGCTTGATTCAATTACCATGTCTGAAGGTAGCATCTTTCAGAAGTGGCTGGATTGGATTAGCATAGTAGGATAGAGTGCCTCGATTGAGTAACTATGGTTTTATAAAGGAGATACCTCCTAGAAGGTAGAGGAAGAGTGTGCTCTCTGTATGTAGCTGCTTCCTTCCTCTATCATTCTACAAACTCAACAGATGCCTAAACTAATGGGCTAATCTCAGACTGTGAATCTCCAAAAACGTAAACAGAAATCAGAAATAAACTTTCTTTCTTCATAGGAAGCTTCCCTCAGACAATCTGTTAAAGCAATGAAAAGCTGACTAATGCACAGTACATTGGCAGGCATTTGGCCTAGCAGTTAAGCCACTACTTAATACACCCAGGAACCACACTGAAGTGCCTGAGTTCAATATTTGGCTCATGCTCCTAATTCCAGCTTCCTACCAACATACACCATGGGAGGAGGCAGTGACAGCCTAAGTGAATGGGTCCTTGCCACCTATAAGACACTGGATTGAGTTCCTGGCTCCCTGCTTAATCCTTGTAGTGCCCAGGGATGTTGTGGGTGATTGGGGAGTGACCAGAGGATAGAAACTCTTTGTCTCTATTAATATATCTCTCTATATTTCTAATTTCTGTGGGAGATAATAGGGTGATATATGTTCACTTCACTGGAACTAGAAACCAATCCCATAATATTTTATTAATTTAATATTAGATTCATAAATCAAATTTTTTTTTGACAGGCAGAGTTAGACAGTGAGAGAGAGAGACAGACAGAAAGGTCTTCCTTCTGTTGGTTCACCCCCTAAATGGCTACTACAGCCGGCGTGTTGTACCAATCTGAAGCCAGGAGCCAGGTGCTTCCTCCTGGTCTCCCATGCGGGTGCAGGGCCCAAGCACTTGGGCCATCCTCCACTGCCTTCCTGGGCCACAGCAGAGAGCTGGAATGGAAGAGGAGCAATCAGGACAGAATCCGGCACCCTAAGCAGGACTAGAACCCGGGATGCTGGTGCCACAGGCAGAGGATTAGCCTAGTGAGCCGTGGTGTCAGCCCCATAAATTAAATTTTTATTTTTTTTTATTTTTTTTTATTTTATTTTATTTTTATCTTTTATTTAATGAATATAAATTTCCAAAGTACGACTCATGGGTTACAATGGCTTTCCCCCCCATACCGTCCCTCCCACCCACAACCCTCCCCTTTCCCATTCCCTCTCCCCTTCCATTCACATCAAGATTCATTTTCGATTATCTTAATATACAGAAGATCAGCTTAGTATACCTTAAGTAAGGATTTCAACAGTTTGTTCCCACACAGAAACATAAAGTGAAAAATAATAGATGATTTTTTTTTTTTTAATCATGATGAAATCAGATCAGACCTATTGTCATGTTTAATCCCAGTGAGAGTCAAGTTGGGAATTGATAATTTCTTTTTTTTTTTTTTTATTTTTACAGAAGATCAGTTTAGTGTACATTAAGTAAAGATTTCAATCGTTTGCACCCCCATAGAAACACAAAGTGAAATATACTGTTTGAGTACTCGTTATAGCATTAAGCCTCAGTGTACAGCACATTAAGGACAGAGATCCTACATGAGGAGTAAGTGCACAGTGACTCCTGTTGTTGACTTTACAAATTGACACTCCTGTTTATGGCATCAATAATCTCCCTATGCACCAGTCATGAGTTTCCAAGGCTATGGAAGCCCCTTGAGTTCTCCGACTCTTATCTTGTTTAGACAAGGTCATAGTCAAAGTGGAGGTTCTCTCCTCCCTTCAGAGAAAGGCACCTCCCTCTTTGAAGACCTGTTCTTTCCACTGGGATCTCACTCACAGAGATCTTTTTGCCAGAGTGCCTTGGCTTTCCATGCCTGAAATACTCTCATGGTCTTTTCAGCCAGATCCGAGTGCCTTTAGGGCTGATTCTGAGGCCAGAGTGCTATTTAGGACATCCGCCATTCTATGAGTCTGCTGAGTATCTCACTTCCCATGTTGGATCACTCTCCCCTTTATTTATTCTATCGGTTAGTGTTAGCAGATACTAGACTTGTTTATGTGCTCCCTTTGACTCTTAGTCCTTTCATTATGATCAATTGTGAACTGAAATTGATCACTTGGAATAGTGAGATGGCATTGGCACATGCCACCTTGATGGGATTGAATTGGAATCCCCTGGTATGTTTCCAACTCTACCAATTGGGGCAAGTCAGCCCGAGCATGCCCCAAATTATACATCTCTTCCCTCTCTTATTCCCACTTTTATGTTTAACAGGGATCACATTTCAGTTAATTTTCAACACTTAAGAATAACTGTGTGATAATTGCAGAATGAAACCAGTCATATTAAGTAGAACAGACAAAAAAAAATACTATGAGGGATAATATATTAAGTTGTCCATTAGCAGTCAGGGCTATGCTGATCAAGTCACCATTTCCCATAGTGTCCATTTCACTTCAGGAGGTTTCCTTTTTGGTGTTCAGTCAGTTGTCACCGATCAGGGAGAACATATGGTATTTGTCCATATGTTCGGGATGTCCATATCCCGGGATGCTGGTGCCACAGGCAGAGGATTAGCCTAGTGAGCCGTGGTGTCAGCCCCATAAATTAAATTTTTAAAAATACAATTTGACTTTCAATATGCTCTACCTTGATTTCAGTGTGAAATTAGCATATTTCTCCAAGTAAATCAGCAATTAAGTTATAGTACTTTTGTCAGTAAATTTATGCAAGAAATATTATATGTACACATTTTTTATATATTACATGCTCTGAGCAATTGTATATTCTTACATACAAATTTCCTTAAGATTCAATAAACTTCCATTTCTGTGTGGATATGGAACAGTAAGATGCTGTCTTTATATCTTGCATTGTCTCATTCCTCAATAATTAGCAAGTTTGTAAGCTTTATTGGATTGCTATATCCCATGATTTATTACCACATAATATTTTAGGAATTATGGAGATTCCAAGGATGAAAAATATGTAGTGTTCTCACTGAAAATTTGTTTAGATAGTTAACAGTGGATCAGTTTTCCAAATGTTAGTCAATTCCATATTAGCAAGCATACCATCTATGTTATTAATACCACATTTTCTATAAAATTTCATGTTTTAAAAAATGTGTACATATATTTCTTTCATAAATTTACTATGACAAAAGTACTATAACTTGATGAATTAACTGTTTCCTTGCACACTGAGTTTTTTTTTTAAATTTATTCATTTATGTGAAAGGCAGCAGCATTAGAAAGAAAAGAGACAAGAAAAACAATCTGTTGCTTTTCTCCCCAAATGGCTGCAATGACCAGGGTTGGACCAGGCTGAAGCCAGGAGCCAGAGCTTCTTCCAGGTCTATCACATAAGTGTGGGGGCCCAGGGACTTGGGCCATCCTCGCTGCTTTCCCAAGAACCTTAGCAAGGAATTGGATCAGAAGTAAAGCAGCCGGGACTTGAACCAGTACCCATATGGGATGCTGGCACTGCAGGCCGTGGCTTAACTTGCTGTGCCACACCACTTACCTCCACACTAATTTAAAGAACCTAGGACTTGCTATGCTAATAGATGGGTTTATGTCACTCCACTCATCAGTTATCTCTATAATACCTGGTTTCTTCTTCTTCAGAACAAGATCACTAATAATATTCTTGACTATATTACTAATTTTGTATGACTCAAATAAGGTGATACAAGTGAATCTTCTTTGTAAATGTAAATGATGACTATTACTGAAATACAAATCTTATTAATGAATATATGGCTGTTATTTATTTAAATCAGAATGAATAAAATCAAAGTACAATTTAATATTATTTTTAAATCTATGGAAATGACAAACCAAATATGTTGAACAAAAAGGTTCAACACACAAAAAAATCTGTTATAATATTTGAGTGTGTCTATAAGAAAGTAGTGGATATGTAATAACATAACAGTTAATTTATGGAACTGTGAGAGAATGCTACAGATCTGAATTAATATTTCCAGTAACACCAAGGCAATATTGCTCTCCAAGGAAAGGTATCAGTTCTCTCTATATACAGTATATAAAGGACTACATTTTGGTAAAACATCAGTTTTCAAATTGATCTTCATGGCATCTAAGGTACATATATTTGGGGGAAATTTTTAATGAAAAACAGATTGGATTCTGAATAGTAAAAATCTTGGTAAAAGTCTTTTTTGCATAATATACAACTTTACAAATTGGATTTCTTTCAAAAATTCCCACTAAACATGTTATATTTAATATAATTTTATAATATAAAATTATAAATATTATATTTTCATAAAAAATAAGCAGATGGCATTGTGGCATCGCAGGTTAAGCTGACACTTGCAATACTGGTGTCCCACATCAGAGTGCCTGTTCAAATCCTGTCTGCTCTGCTTCCTATCCAGCTTCCTGCTAATGTGCTGGGAAGGCAGTGGATGATGACCCAAGTTCTTGAACCCCTGCCACCCATTTGAGAGAGAAGAATGGAGCTCCTGGCTCCTGCCTTCAGACTGGCCCAGACCTGGCTGTTGCAGCCTTTTAAGGAGCTACCAGCTGATGGAAGAGCCTCTCTCTCTCCCCTCCCCTCTCTCTGTCACTCTGCCTTTCAAATAAATAAATATTTTTTTAAAATGTAAATATATTCATTGGAAGTATTTTTGTACAAATTAGTAAACATCCAGATAGAGAAATAGTCGATAAGAAAATTCAATGTGTTATTAAAACAACTTTTCAAAATTCAGAGTACAATGGAAAACAATAATAAATTTGATGTCTATAGCTATCAAAAATTTAAAAAAGGAAAAGGAGAAGTCATAATATTCTCATTTATTTTAGTCATAAACAATGAAATAGTTCAGTAAATTGCAAGGAATAACTAAACCCTTGTGGCAAATGATTAACTTCTGAACTCATGCTGTTTATCTAATTAAATACATCAATACTACCTGCAAGTAAATAATTTCATTGTTCTTTTCAGAAAGACAGTTGAATGATACTGTTGAGTATACCTCTAGCAGAGTTGATTAGAACACTTTTGTTTTCAGTTTTTGTTATTCCTTCCAACAAATAAAAGCTTTAGAATGTATAGCTCAAGATTTTACAGATTTTTTCAGGAATAGGAAAATTAGCATGCTTACTAATGATACATTTAAATTACTGATATACCTATTTTCAGATTTTATTTGATGGATGACTATCCCATAGTTATTTTACCCTTTTGTCTTCTACTCTTATTTTAAAATCACATGCAAATGTACACGTTTTATAATGTGTTTCAGGTAACACAGAGTAGAATTTATTCCATTGCTGTACACCCTCTCAAATACTGGTCATGACTTCAATCAGTAAAATTCTACTCATAAATGGCAGCTACTTCCACATGAACTAGCTTTATTAAGTTTTCAGAAAGTGGTTTTGCTATTAGTATAACGAACTTATTTCGAGGTTCAAGTTCCAAAGAATTTAACAAATTCCAATGCAACTCCGTCTTATTTTTCAACCTAATTAACAATTCAAGAAATAGAGAATATTCAAACTCCCATAAATACGTACTGAATATCTTTAATGTTCAAAGACTGAACTGAAGAGAATATAAAATAATTATGTAAAAAGTAAGTGTTCACAGAATTTAAAAGTCAAGTTAAATAAAATCTAGTACTCAAGATATATCATCATTTGATGACATGTCATCAAATATGTAACTGTGAAACACAGTGAAAATTTTACCTATTATTAAATTTTATTGGTACAAAAGAGTACTTTTAAAAACAAACAAATAAAATTACTCTTAAACATGCTTGTGAAATACCACTCAAATCACAGAACTCCAGTCACTGGGTCTATATGGAACATACCACAGCCAATGGGGGAAATTTTTTGGTTACTTCAAAAGCCTAGCACCCTTGATCATTTCCTGGTTAAGGGACATTGGTGTCCCAAAAGACGATAAAAAGTAGACAGGGGAGTTCAAGAGCATACTATGAATTGAGGAAAACAGACTGAAATATGTGAAATTTGAGAAAGGTCTTGTGTATATAGATAGGATTCAGACAGATGGGAAAAAGTAAGGCAATTAGAGATGAAACTATTTGAATGCTCAGAGGTAAATATAAATATGATACTTGTAGAACAAAGCTGAAAGCTCTCTGCAGAACAGAAAATATGTTGGCAAGTAATATAGAAAATGTTATATTAGTTAAATGGGGCCAGATTATGATTCTCTATGACCCAATCATTCCTTGGAAATGCCTTCTCTAACATACTCTATTCACCCAATTCACTTATCTCTTTGGATTAAGAAATGTGAAGAGAGAAATAAGATATGATAGAAAGCATGTGGGGAGAGGGTTACTTTATATAAGGTGATATAAAAATTTCTGAAGGGAGACGACACCATGGTGTAGCAGGTAAAGTCACAGCCTGCAGGACTGGCATCCAATATGGGCGCCAGTTTGTGTCCAGGCTGCTCCACTTCCAATCCAGCTGATGTGCCTGGGAAAGCAGTGGAAGATAGCCCAAGTGCTTGGGCTCCTGCATTCATATGGGAAACCTTGAAGAAGCTCCTGGCTCCTGGTTTCGGATGGGCACAGCTCTAGGCATTTGTGGTCATTTGGGGAGTGAACCAGCAGATGGAAGATCTCTGTCTATATATATCTCTCTTTAACTCTGCCTTTCAAATAAATAAGTAAATCTTAAAAAATTTCTTTTCTGAAGAATGTGACCTTTCTTTGAGTTGTTAAGATTTGTGGTATAACCAAACAGAATAAGCCAAAGGATGAATGAAGAAGAGTACATCAAGTAGAGGGAATAGTTAACTAAAAACCCTGAGATGGAAATGAGGACAGGTGTTTCAACACAGAAGTTAAACCACCTGAGATGCCTGCATCTCATATTAGAGTGCCTGGAATAGAGTCCTGCTCTGCTTCCAAGTTAGTTTCCTGCTAATGAACACTTTGGGAGGCAGCAGATGATGGTTCAAGTCCTTGGGTCCCTGCCAGCCACATGGGGGACCCAAATTTAGTTCCTGGCTTCTGGCTTTGATCTGGACAAGACCTAACTGTTGCAGGCATTTGGAGAGTGAACCAAAACATGGAAGATCTCTCTCTCTCTCTCTTTAAATAAGTAAAAACAAACTTTTTAAAAAGAAAGAAATATGGCAGAAAAAATGTAGCTACTGGACACATAATTGATTGTGAAACTGTCTATGTTGGTTGAAGGTAAAACTGGAAAAGAATTAAGGACTACTCCAAGAATCCAGGCAAGACATGACAGCTACTTGAACTAAGATGATAGGAATGACAGAAATGGACATATTTAACATTTTCATACACATATTTCATATATATTTTGGAGAACCAGGGAGATTTGGTGATAGGTTTAAGCTAGAGAGAGAATGAAAGGAAGTAATCAAAAACAATTCCTAAGTATTGGCTTGAATATCTGGATAACAATATTATAAATACTCACCCAGGACATTTCACCTTTACCCATAATCACCCTGTTAGAAGCTCAGACTTCCTCTCTTAAATACAGTACATAATCTGAAAGGCTCATTCTTCAGGTTACGTATGAAAAAATATTCATGATATGAAAGGGTGAATAGTAGTAATAACATGAAATGTGAAGTTAAATCAATAAAGATTGAACATAGATGCTCCACTTACATAAGAAGACCTTCTTCTGGCAAATTCCTACTTGTCACTTGAAGTTTAGTTCAATGTTCTTTCCTCTGACCTAACTCTTAAATATATTAACACCCAAGATTGTAATGGCCACACTGTACAATATGTGGTGATCCTGTGCCTGGCTGAGAGACTGCCTAGCCCATGCAGGAGGTTAGGAGGGCATGGCACACCATGCCTCCCGGGAAAGACCCTGGTTCGGGGCTCAGCACACTGAGACCCACATATGACCTGTCTGCTGGAAGGTGGCAGAGGCCCCAGGCACATTTCCCCACCCCCAATTCCTGTTGAGGGCCTTGTAATTGTCAACTAGGTAAACAGCTCCCAGGTGTGGCCCAGACCCATAAGACCACCTGGAAGGCTATGTAGGCTATGTGACCTTCAAGCTGATTAGAGAAGTGTAGGGGCACCAGTATCAGCTTTATCTTATAGAATTAGTGTTGCTACCCTGAGCTAGGTACTCCCATTTGCCTGCCCTATAAAAGCTTGTGCCTGATTGTTAATAAACGGACATGTTCACTGAAACTGTCTCTGGTGCTTTTTGTCAAAGAACACCATTGCCCCACCATCCCAACAATGAGGGCCTCACAGGTCAAGCCCACAACAATAATTACATGTTTATATTTATAACTCTTTTTTCTGAGCTTTTCACATCATTTTCTACCTCCAGAATCCAACATAATGGTGATCACACAGGAAGCATTCAATAAATGTTTTTGAATTGATCAGTTTCTTAGAGACTCCATAGCACTTTCATGAGACAGTTTTTGGTACTTCAAGCCAAAGATGAGTCACATACAGAAATAGGGGGCCTTGAATAGGCCCTAGTATATCAAATATATTTTTACACTGGTTTAGAGAGCTTTGTATTTCCAATATCAAAGTTATTCCTCACAACAACTGGCCTTTAAAGCATTACATTTTCCAGAGACACAAACAAGCTGTGTTACAAAAAAATCTCAAAACTGTAATTCTATAAAATTTTATGATTTTTTTTGACAGGCAGATTTAGACAGTGAGAGTGAGAGTGAGAGAGAGAGAGAGAGAGAAAGGTCTTCCTTCCATTGGTTCATCCCCCACATGGCCACTATGGCTGGCGCACTGCGCTGATCCAAAACCAGGAGCCAGGTGCTTCCCCCTGGTTTCCCATGTGGGTGCAGGGCCCAAGCACTTGGGCCATCCTCCACTGCCTTCCTGGTCCACAGCAGAGAGCTGGACTGGAAGAGGAACAACCAAGGACAGAACCCAGAGCCCCAACTGGGACTAGAACCTGGGGTACCAGGGCTGCAGACAGAGGATTAACTAAGTGAGCTGCAGCACCAGCCAAAATTTTATGTTTTAATTCCTTCTCCTTATCCCCAGTCAAGGTATACTATACTCATTTTAAATAAACTACATTTTCAAAAGTTTTGAGCCTTTCCAAAAATCTTTTCTGAATAACCTGAATTTCTGAATAACTTTGAAAACATGCAAATACATTGAAATTTCACAAATCCAGAGATATAAAGTACTAAGACTTTAACATGCATATGGTTTCTGCTTTTATTTTAGTGCTCTATTAAGTTGTTACTGAAACCAACATTAATTTCTTTATAAGAAATTAGCAGTGATTTCAGTAACTTTCACTTATAAATTCTCTGAATAACTCTCTTCTTGTAACTGAAAAACCGCTAGCAAACTAGATTCAGTTTTAATGTCAGGTAATACTTGAAAAAACTTTAGTATTGTATTGTGAAAAAGTCAAAGTTATAAACATATACTATGGAGGAAGCAGCCCCACAATATTGTCTTGTGGTATCCTATTCCAATAAACTCTAATATAGTTTAAACTAAAAAATATATGTAAGCCTACAATTCTAGAACTGTGTTATAGCTCAAACTAACCTCATTTGGAATCTCCTAGGCCCCCAGATAAAAGATCTGGTGCCAACCAGCACAGGAACAGCTCCATGACACTGCTTAGTTCCTAGCACTGTAAGACACAAAGTCAGCCAGAAGGTGGCAGAATGGGACCATTTAGATTCTCGGCCAAATTCAGAAAAATCTTCCAGGTTTTGGCAATAAATAAGGACCACAATTTAGATTTTTACATAAATAATTTTGCATACTAGAAATCCACAAGAACATTATTCCATGTGTACAATTCAAACAATAAAATTTTCACATAAACCAGCATATTCAAAGACTAACCCCCATTCTCCCTCTCATAAACCTATGTATACATTTCTATGAAAAAAAAGTGTCCCCCAAAGTCCCCAATATCATCCCAATGCTGCATTTGAGTTTACTAATAACTTAATGGAAGATTACTAGTAAATGTTACATTATGTAATATATTTAATTTGGTAAGCTCTATAATTGTTACTACACAGCGGCAAAATGAAATCTTTCATAAAACTCCATATAACTATTTTAAAAAGCAGCTGTATTTTTATACTTGATCTTAGCCAAAAGTCCAAGAAGCAATAAAAGCAGCTGTATTTTTAAAAACTTATTTTATTTAAAAGGCAGAGTAACAGGGAGAGAGGGAGAGAGAGTGAGAGGGAGGGAAGGAGAGGGAAAGAAAGGGAAAGAAAGATTCTTTCATATGCTGGTTCACTCCCCAAATGGTCACAACATCCAGGTTAGGCCAGGCCAAAGCCAAGAGTCAGGAACTCCATTCAGGTCTCTCACATGAGTGACATGAACTCAAGCATTTGCGACATCATCCATTGCATCCCAGGCACATTAGCAGGAAGCTAGATTGGACTAGAAGGGGCACTCCAATGAGATGCGAACATCCCAAGCAGCAGCTTAACCAACTGCACCACAAAGCCCTCAACAAAAGCAGTAGTATTCATATTGAATTTGTTTAATGGTGTTTCAAACAGTGGTTTAACATATGGCAAATTAATAATATTGTTCATATTACATTGGACTGTTTTACAATAGATTTGTTTATCTCTGCATTCCCAGTCCCACCATAGGACCTAGAACACATAAAGCTTCAGAAACATTTGCTCAATTGAATATAAGATTTCAATGAGAAAACAAAAGGCTGAAAGAAGATAGTTAAGACACCAAACTGTATTAAAATAGTTCTCTTTATTTTTCCAGCAGGTGAGCAGCCCCACAATCACCCCAAGTCCTCCAAACTAAAGACAAAGGGGATAAGTGAAAGCTAATTGCCTGAAGGTAGGGACTAGACCACCTACAGAGACAAATTTAGAGTCTAAAACCAGATCTTCCAACATTAGTTAATTCACATCAAAGGAAGAGACTGAAGAATCCTGGTAAGAACTGTTGTAGAGTTGTCAGGTATAGGACAAAATTTAAGGGAAGGGAGTGGATAAAGCCACCTCTGCCCAGTGACAGAGTGAAAAGAGTTGTGTTGAGAGAAAGAGCTCCATTTGTAACCAAAGGGAAAATTGGTCTATGTCCCATGGACTTTAGAAAAAGGAGAGTGGGCAGTTAGAGTCTGAGAGGCATTTCCTCAGAAAGGGTGCTGAAATCCCAGGTCCACAGCAGTTTTACTGTGAGGCTAAATCTTAATCTTCAGGACCCTCAAGTACAGGGGCAACTTTTAATGGCCTGTGAGAAGTTCTAGCATTCTGTTCATAAGGACTTATGCTTTTTAATTTGCAAAAATAAGACATTTTAACTGCAGTTGGTTAAAACTGCTGTCTCTTTTCACTCCAATTTCCCCTCCTTCACATTTCCCATTATGTTAGGAACCAACAGAGTAGCTGCAGGTATTTTAGAGATTTTGCTGATGGGAAGCTGAGATACAAATATGCCATTTTAGTTGCAAGTGTGAAGATATGGAATTTTCAAATAAAGATAATAACATTACAGACTCTTGATATGAATGTAAATGAAGAGCACCTCTTTCTTCATATTTAAATATGTATTTAAAAACCAAGATAAAATTTAGATTAAAAACAGAAGGAAATAACAAAAAAAACTATAAAGATGAGCCACAAAAATCAACAATATTATTGTATAGAAAAAAACAGATGTTTCTGCAGATCATACAAAAGCACTAAATTATTAAGACAAAAATCTAAATATATAAGCACTGTTTCATAATCTAATGAAGAGAATACACATGTTAGATAAAGATTTTTTTTGACAGGCAGAGTGGACAGTGAGAGAGAGAGAGACAGAGAGAAATGTCTTCTTTTGCCATTGGTTCACCCTCCAACGGCCACCGCGGCCAGCGCACTGCGCTGATCAGATGGCAGAAGCCAGGTACTTCTGGTCTCCCATGGGGTGCAGGGCCCAAGGACTTGGGCCATCCTCCACTGCCTTCCCGGGCCACAGCAGAGAGCTGGCCTGGAAGAGAGGCAACCGGGACAGAATCCGGCACCCTGACCGGGACTAGAACCCAGTGTGCCGGCGCCACAAGGCGGAGGATTAGCCTAGTGAGCCGTGGTGCCGGCCTAGATAAAGATTTTGAAAACTTTTGCTGATTGACACAAATACTAACTGACAAAGATACATAAAATTCATAATAGACTGTAGGAAAACACTATGAACAAGTGATTAATAGATATTTTTGTTCAAAAATTATTTGATTGGTTAAGAAAACTGAAATGATCTGAAACTATATTGCTCAGGGATGAAAGAAATCTGTCAGGGACCAGAAAATAGTGTTTTCCTCAACCATAGGTAGCTTTCCTCAACCATAATATACATATATTTAAGTGTCAGAGAGTGAAGGTAGGAGTGGTATACCTTACCAGTCTATTTCATTGAATGTAAGAGTATTAGTTGACAGAATCATCATTATTTCATGTAACACTAAGAAAGAAAAAGTCCAGCAATTAAACTCAGATGCCTTATTAGTTATAATTTTTATTAAGAAAATTACCTTAGACTTACTGAACCTGACTTTTTATAACACTCTGTATACACATAAAATGAAAAAATAAATTTAAAAATTGGTAAAAAAATTCCTAAAACTACTTCACATTCCAAATCTGCTTCTTCAAAACCATTTCTGATTCCTTCATTACTGTATTTTTACACAACTGTTTTTTATAACATCAAAAATATGGCTAATGCAGTATTCCTTGCAGTTTCTCTACCACCTCCTATATTTTCTTGTAAGCTGCTGAAATCCATTTTCATGTTTGTACATATGTAGACAATGACAATATATGTCACAAGAACTGCCTGATAGTAAATATAAGATGTCATGAAATTTAGGAAGCATTCTAATTTGAGAGACATTAAATTGTGAAAATATATGTAGGTTAGAATTAATTAAATATACATCAGAATTATCCACTTGAAAAACTTCTGTCTCCTAGTCCTGTAACTTTAGATTCTGATTTTTTTAGAAATCTTCATCCCCGGGTGAAAAAAGCCATTTGCACCTCAATATTTGTTGCAGCTCAATTCACAATAGCTAAGACATGGAATCAACCTAAATGTCCATCAACGGATGACTGGATAAAGAAACTATGGGATATGTACTCTATGGAACACTATACAGCAGTAAAAAACAACGAAATCCAGGCATTCACAACAAAATGGAGGAAGCTGGAAAACATCATGCTGAGTGAAATAAGCCAGTCCAAAAGGGATAAATATCACATGTTCTCCCTGATTGATGGCAACTAAACGAGCACCTAAAATGATACCCATTGAAGTGAAATGGACACTATGAGAGACAATGACATGAGCAGCCCTTGTCTAGACTGTTGAGGAAAAACTTACTATTTTGTTCCTTTAGTATTTTTGTTGTTGTTGTTGTTGCTCGGTATGCTCTACACAAGACCACTGGTTGAACTCTGCAATCAATGCACAATCATTCTTAAGCGTTTAAAAATTAATAGGAAATTGATCTCTGTGGAACATGGGAGTGGGAATAAGAGAGAAAGGAGATATATAGGACGGCACATACTCAATCAGACCTACCTCCAATGGTGGAACTGGAAATGTGCCAGGGGATTTCAACTCAATCTTACCAAGGAGGCAGGTACCAATGCCAGCACACTTGGTAAAGAGACAAATATAAATACACAACTGATCCAAGAGATAGGGTAAGTGTCGAAGAGAGTACACAAATAAGACCAGTGTAAGCAAATAATGAAAGATAGAATCAAAAGGGTTGAGAATGATCCTGCGGGGGAAGCAGGTCACACAGCAGACTCATAGAATGGCAAATGCCCAAAACAGCACTCCTGCCTCAGAATCAACCCTTGGGACATTCGGATCTGACTAAAAGGTCCATGAGAGTCTCGCAGGCATGGAAAGCCATGACACGGTGGCAAAAAACAATCTAAATGAAGGATCCTGGCGAACAACACTCCAGCAGAAGGATCAGGCCATCAAGGAGAGAGGCGCCTTTCTCTGAAGGGAGGAAGGAACCTCCACTGTGATATGGCCTTGACTAAACAAATTCAGAGTTGGTGAACTCAAGGGGCCTCCATAGCCTAGACAGCTCATAGCAAGAGTCTCGGGTGATTGCTGACGTCATAAATAAGAGTGCCAATTGTTAAATCAACAACGGAGTCACTGGGTTCATGCTCCCCTCGCAGGATCTCTGTCCTTAATATGTTTATCTATGAAACTCAAAAACAACACTACTAGTCGAACAATACCCTATACCTGGTTCGGTTGTGTGAGTGCAACCTGTTGAAATCCCTGCTTAGTATATACTAAATTGATCTTCGGTATATGAAGGTAACTGAAAATGAAACGTAATGAAGGGGGGAGAGGGGAGAGGAGGTGGGTGAGGGGAGGGCCACGGGAGGGAGGGAGGTCGGGGGGAAGCCACAACAATGCAAAAGATGCATTTTATATTCTACTTAAAACTATTGGTTGAGCTCTGTAATTAATACACAATTACTCTTAGGTGTTTAATTAATGCTATAACTAGTACTCAAATAGTATTTTACACTTTATGTTTCTGTGTGGGAGCAAAATGTGGTAATCTTTACTTAACATACGCTAAATTGATCTTCTGTATATAAAGATAATTGAAAATTAATTGTGATGTGAAGGGGAAGGGAAGAGGAAGTGGGAGAGGGGAGCATTGTGAATGGGAGGGAAGACACGGGGGGGGGGGAGGCTATTGTGGTCCATAAGCTGTACTTTGGAAATTTATGCTCATTAAATAAATTAAAAAAAAAAATCTTCATCCCCATAAAAGAGAGCTTCTACGATGGACACACAATGCATCCCCTGAACTGGAAGTTGAGAGTCCCATGGGTATATTCTGGGCTCCTCATGTCACTGAAATAGCAGGCAAAAGGGGGGAGTTATTTTTGCTTAAAATGACTAATCCTAGTTATCAGTGAAATGCAGGTTCCTGCTATTAAATGAAGGCAGGGAGGAATATGTCTGGAACCAGATCTTGTGAGGTACCCTCTTACTGAATGTAGTTTCTGGTTCCTGGCTTTGGCCTGGCCCAACCCTGGCTGTTATGGCCACTTGAGAAATGAACCAGCAGATAGAAGATTCTCATTCATTCTCATTCTCACTCTCACTCTCACTCTCTCTCTTTCTCTCTCTCCTTTTCAAATAAAGAAATAAAGCCTGACTCTGACTAAAGGACTTGGCACTGCCCTTCTTAAAATGATTCTGTGTATAAATTATTTTCAACTTATAATGGGTTTATTGGGATGTAACCCCAATTTAAGTTGAGGAGCAACTGCTTAGGAAACACGACCTGTCTCAGTGACTCAGGAATGATTGTCTGAACTACTACCTTGAAAAAGTACCCCTTCTGGGTAATATGCTAGCAGTGGGAACACAGAATGATCAATAAAATGTAAATATAAGAAATTCTCCAACAGAACAATTATTGTAGCAGCTACTCATGAATACAACCTTCCTCTCCTATATGTGTATTTATATGCATGCATTTTCTTCCCTCATTTCCCTAGTAATTTTACATAAGATTTGATAGTAACAGTTAACATTATAGTTCAGCACCAGGGTTACAGAAAATCAAGGTTACTTTTGGCAAAATTAAATGAGTGAATATTGTCATCCAGAGACTGACAGAGAGATTGATGGAATTTTGGGTCTCTCCTTTTGGGTAAAAGTTGAATATGTTTTCATTTAGATGAAAGACAGTAACATGAAGTTAGAGGTAGTATGTTGTGAATGCCATTGTATTTGGAAGTATCAGTAAAAGGTATTAAGAGGTGATAAGTAGCCAAAGGAATGGACCATGCTAGATTGATTGATTCACTCAAAATCTATTTGATTCTCCTTCTATGATAGTAGGAGAGGCTGGAAAGCTATAAAAATGTATTTCCTGGCCTTGTGATTCCTAAAGTTTGAATGCATGAGAGTATATCACATGCACTTCTATGATATTTGAACGTATATTTCTGATGGCAAGCATGGTCATGGAAATGAGGTTTCAGTGACTTCCAGCTTCAAAACAATAAAATATCATATCAATACTAAAAGACAGAAACAGATAATAGAGGCAAAAATACAAAAGAAGAAAAAGAGGGAAAAAAAGATATCATCTGAGGTCCTGGATATTGTATTGCATAAAGGCCATTTGACTACTTTAGCTTTCAAGTTACTATAGAAAATTATTTTCCTTTTTGTTTTAATCAGTTTGAGTTGGGTTTCTGCCTCTTGCAGCTATAAGAAACTTATTAAATACGCAGAAACTCATTAGACATACTCTAGAAATAAGAATAACTTTAGGTTAGTGTACTTTTTACATATGTCAACTGATTTCTGTGTATAAATTTATTTATTTTTATCTGGGTAATAAAGTGACTCCCTACTTTCCTCAACTGAAGAAATGAATATCAAAAGTGATTCGAAAGTACAGCTGGATTTTATAAGCAGATATTATTGTTGAATAAGAAATAGAAGAGGATGACAAAGGTGTCACATGTGGCTATAAAATACTCAAATTATAACTTGGACAGCTCACTAATAATATTATGGCTCCTGCCAACAAAATGCCCCGATTCTTATGTTCCCTGTATTACCAGGCAGAGCCCTAGGTTTTCCTATTGTAGTCACTGACTCTGTTCAAAGGTCAGTGTCCTCAATGGGCAGCTGCTGTCCCACTCTTGTTATGGTCTTGTGGTCTGCTTTGGATATACAAGGTGATCACTGTCATTTTCAACTTATTTTTTCCCCTCCATTTTACAACTTTATGTTAGGTAACCAAAGAGAGAGAAAACTTTTACATCTGTTTCTTGGATTTTGGATTTCTGTCCTTAGTTTTATACCCAGAAATACTACTGGTATTTTGGAATATTTGATTCAAGTCCATTTTTCTGCTTATACTTCAAAAACTGCACAATTTTGAATTATAATATCTATTTAGAAATTGGAACATTAGAAACAAGATTACTAATTATTACTCTCATTCTGATTACTCTGCTCCTCAGAAGCAACTACTATTCTAAATTTGCTTGTAGCCTTTAATTTTTTAAAATATATTTATATATTTTAAAAATATACCTAGATACTACTGTGTCTTTTAAAACATATACATTTTTTTAAAAGATTTATTTTATTATTTGAAAGAGTTACACAGAGAGGTAGAGACAGAGAGAGAGGTCTTCCATCCCCTGGTTCACTCCCCAGATGGCTGCAACAGCTGGAGCTATGCCGATTCGAAGCCAGGAGCCAGGAGCTTCTTCTGGGTCTCCCACGTGGGTGCAGGGGCCCAAGCATTTGGGCCATCTTCTACTGATTTCCCAGGCCATAGCAGAGAGCTGGATTGGAAGAGGAGCAGCCGGGACTAGAACTACAGCCCATATGGGATGCCGGCGCTTTAGGCCAGGGCTTCAATCCACTGTGCCACAGAACCGGCCCCAAAACATATACATTTTTATAACATACTTTGACAGTATGTGCTCTGCATATCTTCTTAAAAAATATTATTCCTGAGGCCCCTGCACCACGAGAAAGATCTGGAGGAAGCTCCTGTCTCCTGACTTGGTGCAGCTCATGCCATTGCAGCCAACTGGGGAGTGAACTATCGGATGGAAGACCTCTCTCTGTCGCTCTACGTAACTCTGACATGCAAATAAAATAAATAAATCTTTAAAAAATATATTTTTCCTAATGCAGGATCCTTGGGTTGGTGTTTTGGTGCAGCATGTTAACCTGAGATTAGCAATGCCAACATCCCATATTGGAGCTCAAGTTCAAGTCCTGGCTGCTCCACTTCTCATCCAATTTCCTACTAATGCACCTGGGAAACCAGTAGGATATGGCTCAAGTACTTGTGCCCCTGAAACCCACTTGAGAGACCTGGATAGAGTTCTGGGCTCCTAGCCTGGACCAACACCAGCCCTGGCCATTGTAGCCACTTGGGGAGTAAACCAGCAGATGGGAGATCCTTCCCCTCCTTCCCTCCCTCTCTGTTTTTGTTTCAAATAAACAAATCTTTTTTAAAAAGAAAAAAATGGAGGCCTGCATTGTGTTGTAGTGGGTTGGGCTACTGCCTGCAGTCCTGGCATCTCATATGGGCACTGGTTTCTGTCCCGGTTGCTCCCACTTCCGAGATAGCTCCCTAATAAGGTGCCTGGGAAAAGCAGCAGAAGATGGCCCAAGTGATTGGTCCCTTGTCCACTGATAGGGCCCTTCCTGGCTCCTAGCTTTGGCTTGGCCCAGCCCTGGCCATTGGCAGCCATTTGGAGAGTGAACCAGCAGATGGAGGATTCATTCTCTCTCTCTGTCTCTGTCTCTCTCTCTCCTCTCCCTTCCTCGCTCCCTCTTCCTCTCTCTCTCCCTCTCTCTCCTCCTCTGTAGCTCTGACTTTCAAATAAACAAATAAAAATCTTTTAAAAGAAAAAAATGGGGGAGGAGGCAAAATGGCGGAATAGGAAGGGAGCACACTGATAGTCCGGGGAGAGACAGTTTAATAAAAGTGGAGAGTAGGGGAGGAAACAGCAGAAGAAACTCTTCCGGAACGCGTGATTCACAGTGGACCTGTGTGGAGAGCGTGGGGGCCCACAGTTCGGGACACCAGCGGCAGACTCAACACACCAGCGCTGGAACACAAGGTGAGCCTAACCTCAATAGCCTGAGACACCGGCAGGCAAGTGGAGAGAGGAGACTAGAGGGAACGAACCCCGGGGGGGAAAAGTTTACCAGGCTAACTGGAAGAGAGAGAGAGAGAGAGAGAGAAAAAAGGTGACTGGTACAGACACGGGTTTCTCTCTCTCCGCTCACCTCTCAAGGGCGAGCAAGACAAAGAGCAGGTGCCACCTTGGACATACGTCATAAGCAGAGCGACCTCAGGTCTGCACCGGCCCTGAGCCTAGCAGAAAACCTGACTCTGGGTGGGGAGAATTAACAGGAGATTAGGACCTAGTAAATATGTGGTGCTACTGAACTGAGACTGTGAAAAAAGAGACGGTGGGGGAGAGAACTCACGGAATTCACGTGAGTACTCTCCAGAGACTCTACAATTCCGTAACTTTGGCAACCCAGTGGGAGACTGAAGGAGAATTTGAGCCCACTATGAGGGCCAAACAGATTCCCTGTGTGGTCCTTGGGAAAGAGCTTCCCATCTCTGGCTCCTGTGGGTGTATCATTTGCCTGATAACTACCTCCAACTTTGTTCAGCTGTGTGGAATTACTTCCCTTTTGAATCAAAAAAAGAAAGAGAGAGAGAGAGATCTACCACGCCTAACCTGGGAGTGTCACCTTTGGCACACCAAACAGAGCTCTCAGGCCACACCCATCTCAAGCCTCTAAGGCTCCATCTAAAACAGACAGTCCACTTAATCTAGAGTCTTAGTATAACAAGAAAAAGCACCACAGTGAAGAAACCAAATATCTCCAATATGCCAAATAACAAACACAAAAACCGAGGTAATAAAAACAAGGAAGTCACCATGATGCCCCCAAATGAAAAAGGCACCCCAATTCAAGATTATGAAGATGATGAGATAGAAGAAATGCAAGAAGCAGATCTCAAAAAATTGATAAGAACATTAAGAAGTTCTCAAAAACAAATTCTTGAACTACAGAAATCCTTAATGGACAAGATAGAAAATCTCTCTCCTGAAAATGAAATATTAAGGAGGAATCAAAATGAAACGAAACAACTAGTACAACAGGAAACTATGATAGTGACGAGAAATCATAATGAAGTGAAGAATTCAATAGATCAAATGAAAAACACAATAGAGAGCCTTACAAACAGAATGGGTGAAGGAGAAGAGAGAATATCGGACTTAGAAGACAGAGAACAGGAAAGGATACAGTCAGACCAAAGAAAAGAAGAGGAAATTAGAAATCTAAAACATATTATCAGGAATCTTCAGGATACTATTAAAAAAACCAACATTCGGGTTCTAGGAGTTCCTGAAGGCATGGAGAGGGAGAAAGGATTAGAAGGCCTTTTTAGTGAGATATTAGCAGAAAATTTCCCAGGTTTGGAGAAGGACAGAGAAATCCTAGTACAGGAAGCTCACAGAACCCCTAATAAACACGACCAAAAGAGATCCTCACCACAACACGTTGTAATTAAACTCTCCACAGTGAAACATAAAGAAAAGATCCTAAAATGTGCAAGAGAGAAACATCAGATTACTCTCAGAGGATGTCCAATCAGACTCACAGCTGACTTCTCATCAGAAACCCTACAAGCTAGGAGGGAATGGCGAGATATAGCCCAGGTACTAAGAGAGAAAAACTGCCAGCCCAGAATATTATATCCTGCAAAGCTATCATTTGTGAATGGTGAAATAAAGACTTTTCATAGCAAACAGAAATTGAAAGAATTTGTCGCCACTCGTCCAGCCCTGCGAAGATGCTTAAAGATGTGTTACACACAGAAACACAGAAACACGGTCATCAATATGAAAGAAGGTAAAGGAAGGAAACCTCACAGCAAAAGATCACAGGGAATTCAAAGCATATATTAGAACTTATCCTTGGCAAATGGCAGGGCAAAGTTACCACTTATCATTAGTCACATTGAACGTGAATGGCCTGAACTGTCCAGTTAAAAGACACAGATTGGCTGATTGGGTTAAGGAACAAAACCCATCTATTTGCTGCTTACAAGAAACACATCTTTCCAACAAAGATCCATACAGACTGAAAGTGAAAGGCTGGAAAAAGATATACCATGCCAACAGAAATGAAAAAACAGCGGGTGTAGCCATCTTAATATCGGACAACATAAACTTTACCACAAAAACTGTTAAGAGAGACAAAGAGGGACACTATATAATGATTAGGGGATCAATACAACAAGAAGATATAACAATTATCAATGTATATGCACCTAACTACAAGGCAACGGTTTATCTAAAAGATTTGTTACGGGACTTAAAGGGAGACTTAGACCCCAATACAATAGTACTGGGGGACTTCAATACTCCACTCTCAGAAATAGACAGATCAACAGGACAGAAGATCAACAAGGAGACAGTAGATTTAAACGACACTATAGCCCAAATGGATCTAACAGATATATACAGAACTTTCAATCCTACAGCTAAAGATTTTACATTCTTCTCAGCAGTACATGGAACCTTCTCTAGGATTGACCACATACTAGGCCATAAAGCAAGTCTCAGCAAATTCAAAAGAATTAGAATCATACCATGCAGCTTCTCAGACCATAAATAATGAAGTTGGAAATTAGCAACTCAGGAATCCCTAGAGCATATGCAAACACATGGAGATTGAACAACATGCTCCTGAATGAACAATGGGTCATAGAAGAAATTAAATGAGAAATCAAAAATTTTCTGGAAGTAAATGAGGATAACAGCACAACATACCAAAACTTATGGGACGCAGCAAAAGCAGTGTTAAGAGGAAAGTTTATATCAATAGGTGCCTACATCAAGAAATTGGAAAGGCACCAAATAGATGAGCTTTCAACGCATCTCAAGGATCTAGAAAACCTACAGCAAACCAGACCCAAATCTAGTAGGAGAAGAGAAATATTTAAAATCAGAGAAGAAATCAACAGGATTGAATCCAAAAAAAATTATAAAAAATCAGCCAAACGAGGAGCTGGTTTTTTGAAAAAATAAACAAAAATGACACCCCATTGGCTCAACTAACTAAAAAAAGGCCCAAATCAATAAAATCAGAGATGAAAAAGGAAACGTAACAACAGACACCACAGAAATAAAAAGAATCATCAGAAATTACTACAAGGACTTGTATGCCAGCAAACAGGGAAACCTATCAGAAATGGATAGATTCCTGGACACATGCAACCTACCTAAATTGAACCAGGAAGACATCGAAAACCTAAACAGACCCATAACTGAGACAGAAATTGAAACAGTAATAAAGGCCCTCCCAACAAAGAAAAGCCCAGGACCAGATGGATTCACTGCTGAATTCTACCAGACATTTCAAGAAGAACTAACTCCAATTCTTCTCAAACTATTCAGAACAATCGAAGAAGAGGGAATCCTCCCAAACTCTTTCTATGAAGCCAGCATCACCTTAATTCCTAAGCCGGAAAAAGATGCAGCACTGAAAGAGAATTGCAGACCAATATCCCTGATGAACATAGATGCAAAAATCCTCAATAAAATTCTCGCCAATAGAATGCAACAACACATCAGAAAGATCATCCACCCAGACCAAGTGGGATTTATCCCTGGTATGCAGGGATGGATTAATGTGCGCAAAACAATCAATGTGATACACCACATTAACAGACTGCAGAAGAAAAACCATATGATTATCTCAATAGATGCCGAGAAAGCATTTGATAAAATACAACACCCTTTCATGATGAAAACTCTAAGCAAACTGGGTTTGGAAGGAACATTCCTCTATACAATCAAAGCAATCTATGAAAAACCCACAGCCAACATCCTATTGAATGGGGAAAAGTTGGAAGCATTTCCACTGAGATCTGGTACCAGACAGGGATGCCCACTCTCACCACTGCTATTCAATATAGTTCTGGAAGTTCTAGCCAGAGCTATTAGGCAAGAAAAAGAAATTAAAGGGATACAAATTGGGAAGGAAGAACTCAAACTATCCCTCTTTGCAGATGATATGATTCTTTATTTAGGGGACCCAAAGAACTCTACTAAGAAACTATTGGAACTCATAGAAGATTTTGGCAAAGTAGCAGGGTATAAAATCAATGCACAAAAATCAACAGCCTTTGTATACACAGACAATGCCATGGCTGAGGAAGAACTTCTAAGATCAATCCCATTCACAATAGCTACAAAAACAATCAAATACCTTGGAATAAACTTAAGCAAGGATGTTAAAGATCTCTACGATGAAAATTACAAAACCTTAAAGAAAGAAATAGAAGAGGATACCAAGAAATGGAAAACTCTTCCATGCTCATGGATTGGAAGAATCAATATCATCAAAATGTCCATTCTCCCAAAAGCAATTTATAAATTCAATGTAATACCAATCAAGATACCGAAGACATTCTTCTCAGATCTGGAAAAAATGGTGCTGAAATTTATATGGAGGCACAAGAGACCTCGAATAGCTAAAGCAATCTTGTACAACAAAAACAAAGCCAGAGGCATCACAATACCAGATTTCAGGACATACTACAGGGCAGTTGTAATCAAAACAGCATGGTACTGGTACAGAAACAGATGGATAGACCAATGGAACAGAATTGAAACACCAGAAATCAACCCAAACATCTACAGCCAACTCATATTTGATCAAGGATCAAAAACCAATCCCTGGAGCAAGGACAGTCTATTCAATAAATGGTGCTGGGAAAACTGGATTTCCACGTGCAGAAGCATGAAGCAAGACCCCTACCATACACCTTACACAAAAATCCACTCAACATGGATTAAAGACCTAAATCTATGACCTGATACCATCTTGTTATTAGAGAACATTGGAGAAACCCTTCAAGATATTGGCACAGGCAAAGAGTTTCTGGAAAAACCCGGGAGGCACAGGCAGTCAAAGCCAAAATTAACATTTGGGATTGCATCAAATTGAGAAGTTTCTGTACTGCAAAAGAAACAGTCAGGAAAGTGAAGAGACAACCGACAGAATGGGAAAAAATATTTGCAAACTATGCAACAGACAAAGGGTTAATAACCAGAATATAAAAGAGATCAAGAAACTCCACAAAAACAAAACAAACAACCCACTTAAGAGATGGGCCAAGGACCTCAATAGACATTTTTCAAAAGAGGAAATCCAAATGGCCAACAGACACATGAAAAAATGTTCAAGGTCACTAGCAATCAGGGAAATGCAAATCAAAACCACAATGAGGTTTCACCTCACCCCGGTTAGAATGGCTCACATGCAGAAATCTACCAACAATAGATGTTGGAGAGTATGTGGGGAAAAAGGGACACTAACCCACTGTTGGTGGGAATGCAAACTGGTCAAGCCACTATGGAAGTCAGTCTGGAGATTCCTCAGAAACCTGAAGATAACCCTACCGTTCGACCCAGCCATCCCACTCCTTGGAATTTACCCAAAGGAATTTAAATTGGCAAACAAAAAAAGCGGTCTGCACCTTAATGTTTATTGCAGCACAATTCACAATAGCCAAGACCTGGAACCAACCTAAATGCCCATCAACGGTAGACTGGATAAAGAAATTATGGGATATGTACTCTTTAGAATACTATACCGCAGTAAGAAACAACGAAATCCAGTCATTTGCAACAAAATGGAGGAATCTGGAACACATCATGCTGAGTGAAATAAGCCTGTCCCAAAGGGACAAATACCATATGTTCTCCCTGATTGGTGACAACTGACTGAACACCAAAAAGGAAACCTGTTGAAATGAAATCGACACTATGAGAAACGGTGACTTGATCAGCATAGCCCTGACTGTTTGGTTTGTTTTTTTTTTTTTTTTGACAGGCAGAGTGGACAGTGAGAGAGACAGAGGGAAAGGTCTTCCTTTGCCACTGGTTCACCCTCCAATGGCCGCCACGACCGGCGCGCTGCGGCCGGCACACCGCGCTGATCCGATGGCAGGAGCCAGGAGCCAGGTGCTTTTCCTGGTCTCCCATGGGGTGCAGGGCCCAAGCACCTGGGCCATCCTCCACTGCACTCCCTGGCCACAGCAGAGGGCTGGCCTGGAAGAGGGGCAACCGGGACAGAATCCGGCGCCCCGACCGGGAATAGAACCCGGTGTGCCGGCGCTGCAAGGTGGAGGATTAGCCTAGTGAGCCGCGGTGCTGGCCATAGCCCTGACTTCCAACTTAATATATTATCCCTCTTAGTTTTTTTTTCCTGTTCTACCTAATATGACTGGTTTAATTCTGTAATTAATACACAGTTATTCTTAAGTGTTGAAATTTAACTGAAATGTGATCCCTGTTAAACATAAGAGTGGGAATAAGAGAGGGAAGAGATGTACAATTTGGGACATGCTCAAGCTGACTTGCCCCAAATGGTAGAGTTAGAAACCTAGGGTGATTACTGAGGCCATAAACAAGAGTGTCAATTTGTTAAGTCAACAACAGGAGTCACTGTGCACTTACTCCTCATGTAGGATCTCTGTCCTTAGCGTGCTGTACATTGAGACTTAATGCTATAACGAGTACTCAAACAGTATATTTCACTTTGTGTTTCTATGGGGGTGCAAACTGTTGAAATCTTTACTTAATGTATACTAAACTGATCTTCTGTTAAAAAAAAAATAGAAGAAGAAGAAATTATCAATTCCCAACTTGACTCTCACTGGGATTAAACATGACAATAGGTCTGATCTGATTTCATCATCATTTAAAAAATCATCTATTATTTTTCACTTTATGTTTCTGTGTGGGAGCAAACTGTTGAAATCTTTACTTAATGTATGCTAAACTGATCTTCTGTATATAAAGAGAATCGAAAATGAATCTTGATGTGAATGGAAGGGGAGAGGGAGTGGGAGAGGGGAGGGTTGCGGGTGGGAGGGACGTTATGGGGGGGAAGCCATTGTTATCCATAAGCTGTACTTTGGAAATTTATATTCATTAAATAAAAGTTAAAAAAAAGATGAATTGGATGACTTATTTGAATCTCTTTGTAGCAACTGTCAATCTGTTTACATGTGTAACCCAAATTCAGTGTTTGTTTTTTTTTTTTTAAAGATTTATTTATTCATTTGAAAGGCAGAGCTACAGAGAGACAGAGGTAGAGAGAGAGGTCTTCCATCTGCTGGTTCCCTTCCAAGATGGCTGAAATGGCTGCAGCTGAGCCTATCCAAAGTTAAGAACCAGGAGCTTCTTCGGAGTCTCCCATGTGGGTGCAGGGGCACAAGGAATTGGGCCATCTTCTACTGCTTTCTTAGAAATTTATATTCATTAAATAAAAGTTAAAAAAAATTTTTTAAAAAAGGAATTTACTAGAAAAAAACAAATATGGAATAAATATGAATGCTAAGTGAAGTACAAAAAAAAAGAAAAAAATGAAAACAAATGAAGCATCTTTTACTCATTTCTCCTTTAATGGGTGTTCAGGCTATTTCCAACTTCTATTATAACAAATCATTGAGTAATGACCATCAGATTCCTCTGCTTGTGGGCCTATTTGTGTGTTTCTATTTTGTTTATACTAACTTCATGTGCATTTCCACATTTTAAAAATTTCTCAAGTCCTAATATGCTTCTACCATGATTTCTCTTGGTTATCATTCATCCAAGAACTGTTAAACCATCTCAAGACTACAACATTTATAAAATTCATAATAATCATTTATACAACTTTATTGAGTTATACTGTTCATTTGTTTTAACTGTATAATCCAGTGATTTTTTAGTAAACTTATAGAATGGTGCAATGCTCAATACTATTTAATTTTAGAATATCATTCCCATTACCCCAAGAAGAAACCTCAAGCCAATTTGCAGTTACTCTACATTTTGACCCTCAGCTTTAGACAATCAATAATTTGCTTTCTGATTCTCCAAATTTGCCTTTCCTTTTCATATGACGAAACCATATAATATGTGGTCTCTTGTGTCCATACAACATGTATTTTTGAGGTTTATCCATGTTGTAGCATGTATCAATATTTTGCTTCTTTTTATTACTAAATGTATTGCACTGATTAGAAAGACCATATCCTGACTATTTACTGGTTATTTCTACTTTAAGACTATTATGAATATTACTGCTATGAATATTAGTGGACAAATTCTGCATGGATATATTTTTAATGTTTATTTATTTATTTGAGAGAGAGACAAAGAATGAGAGTGAAAATGAGTGAGACAGAGAGACAAAGTACTAGCTCCAAGTTGCTGGTTTACCCCCCAAATGCCTGTGATGGCTGAAGTTAGGCCAGGCTAAAAACAGGAGCTAGGAACCCAGTTCAGATATCCCACATAGATGGCAGGACCACTACTTGAGGTATGCCTATTGCCAGGACGAACATTAGCAGGAAGCTGGAATTGGGTTGCAGCCAGGACTTGAAATTGTACGTATTGGAAAGGAGCTGTGAGATGGCATTAGTCTGGCCTGCTTCTAGTCCTGCACTCCCTCACATTCTAGATATAGATACAGATAATTCCCAACAGGAAAAAAAAAACCAAAATAATTTGATTTAGTTTTAAACTAACTAAACCCGTTTTTTTCCACAGTAGATTGGTCTTTTTGCAACTTTCAAAATGATCCATTAGATCTTAATAAACATTAACAGTATAGTAAAGATCATTCTGTGATTGGGGGCACACTTATGAATATTAAAATTTTTGGTGTTAAAGTCAATAAAAATGTCAGTACAATCACAGTCATAATAATGTCTTATTGTGCCTTAAAAGGGCTATAAGGAATAATAGGAAGGAAATCAAACAAGATAAAGGTGTCTAATCATGACAGGTCCTATAAGCTATATTATGAATAGATTTTATTCTATATAGGTATGGAGATCTATAAAAATAATTTTAAGCAGAAGTAATCATAGCAGATTTGGAATATAGAGTAGGAAAACTAAAAGCACGGAAATTAGTTAGGATACAATTATAGATATTTTGGAAAAGGGTGATAAAGTCTTGAACTAAAATATAAGTGGTAAAAAGTTTTGGGAAAGATAATTTCCTCAATTTGACTTTTCAAGGATCACATGAAATCAAAATTAGACTCGAGAACATAAGAATGATATGTATTGATCACAAAGACAAGAAGTAATAGAAAGTGACTATACTTGAAGTAATTAGTGCGCAAATAACTCACTTGAAGGAAATAAAATAGAGAAGGGAATCTCTATTACAGAGTAGGGGAATGGGGAGGCCCACAACAGAAAGAACTCAAGATTATTGATGATGCTTACAGAGCAGGAGGGAACAGAAATCAACTTGGGAGGATTTGAAAATAGAAGCTCTGCCACTTAACTAGCTGTGTGGCCTTGTTTATCTTCTCTAAGCCTTGTTTTTTTTACTAGAGAAAAATGATAATAGTAGTATGTACTCCACAGAGTTAACATGAGAAATAAATGATGAAGAGCAAAGCAGAATTTGGAAGGAAATAACAGAGACTAGAAAAATAATTGGAATATCAAAGAAACAAATCTAAATAAAACTGACAAACGCTTAGCTACACAAACCAAGAAGTATCTTTACTTAGTATATACTAAGTTGATCTTCTGTATATAAAGATAATTGAAAATGAATCTTGATGAAGAATGGGATGGGAGAGGGAGTGGGAGATAGGATGGTTGCAGGTGTGAGGGTAGTTATGAGGGGAAAAAGCCATTATAATCCAAAAGATGTACTTTGGAAATTTATATTTATTAAATAAAAGTTAAAAAAAGAAACAGAGAATACTCAAATAAATAAAATCAGAAAGAGGAAAGCATTACAATTGGCACCAAAATACAAAGGACCATAAGAGACTATTGTGAACAATTTTATGTCAACAAATTGGACAGCCTAGAAGTGGATAAAACCCTAGAAACATATAACCTACCAAGACTGAACCACAAAGAAATCAGAAATCTGAGTACATCAATAAGGATTAGTGAGATTGAGTCACTAATTAAAAGCCTGCCACCAAAGAAGGGCTAGACCAGACAGCTTCATGGCTGAATGCTACCAAACATTAAATAAGAACTACTATGAACTGTTCTCAAATTCTTTCAAAATGTTGAAGAAAGAATTCTTCAAATTCATTTTCCAAGGCCAGCATCAAACTGATACCAAAGCCAGACAAATACTCTATAAGAAAACTATAGTTCAATACCACTGATGGATACAGAAGCAAAAATCCTCAATAAAATACAAACAAACCATATTCAACAGTACATTAAAAGGATTATGCATCACAATCAAGTGACATTTATCCCTAGGATGTAAGGTTGGCTCAACAAATGCAAAGCAACAAATGTGATTCACCATATTAAAATGAAGAACAAAAATAACATGATCATATTGATGCAGAAAAAGCATTTTGACAAAACTCAACAGACTTGTATGATAAAACTCCTAACAAATTAGGCATAGAAGGAATGTTCCTCTGCACAACTTGTCATATACGACAACCCACATCTACCGTGTTCAGTGAATGAAAAGCTGAAAGTTTCCTCTAAGATCAGGAACAAGAAAAGGAATATCTACTCTCACTATTTCTGTGAACACAGTACTGGGAATCTTAGCCAGATCAATTTGGGCATGAGAAAGACATAAAAGGCATCCAAATCAGAAAGAATAAAACGAAATTGTCTGTTTTCTGTAATTCTTATATATAGAAAATCCCGAGAACTCCATCAATAAAAAAAAAAAAATCCTGTTGTAACTGACATATGAAGTCAGTAAAGTTGCAGGGTACAAAATCAACTTACCAAAAATAGTGTTTTTAATCATCAACACACTGTCTGAAAAAGAAATTAAGAAAACAATTCTTTATTTCAGTATCAGAAAACAAACCAAAACAAAACAAAACAAATACAGTGAGCATTTATCCCTGCATCCCATATTGGAGAACCTGGGTTTTATACCTGTCTCAGACTACTGATTCCAGCTTCCTGATAATGCCTTTCAGGAGAAAAGCAGCAGTCATTGTAAATGTGTTTCTGCCACTCATGAGGAAGACCTGGATTAAGTTCCTGGTTCCTGGCTTCAGCCCAGCCTCTCTCAGGACATTGTGGACACTTCAGGACTAACTAGAGAATGGGAGTGACCTCTTTCTCTCTCTCAAATAAATAAAAATTAAAAAAAAAAAACTCAATAACAACAAAGGAAGTCAAAGAGCTATATACTGAACACTATAAAGAAACTTCATATAATTATTAAAGTTTTGATAACTTTCTAAAATTTCCTTTATTTTTATAATCCTTATATTCTTGGTGATCCACAGGTTATAAGTATAAAAGAGTTTCCTATAATCTAATAAAAAATTATCCTGGTAATTTGTTGCTTCTAGTTTTCTACAGTCTAGTTTAGACCACTTATTAAAAATGTGGTTAATAATCGTTAACCACAATCTATAAAGATAGTATAACTACTGTTTATTGATCAATTTCCAGATGCCCAGAGAAACACAATCATATGTAATTTCTAAACCTCACAACTTAAAACTATCCCCATTTTGCAAATGAGGAAAAATTCTGAAAATAACTCCATGAATTCTGATACAAATACTTTGAAATATCTATTACTGTTTTTTGAGAACATTTTTATTACATTTTGGAACTCAAAGAGATATAAACAAAGTTAATAAGATTAATTGCCCAGGTAAGTAATCTCTGTTCCCTTAAATAACTAGTTTCTAATTTCTCAAAGGACACTTAGTTAATTTAAAAACAGGGTGGGGGAGTATGGGGTGAGTATTTGGCCTAGTCATTAAGACACCCCTATGTCCCAAATCAGAGTGCTTGGATTCTATTCCCAGCTCTGGCTACTGACTCCAACTTCCTGTTAATACAGACCCTGGGAGGGAGCAGTGATGGCTCAAGTGATTGGGTATCTGCCACCCACATGGGAAATCTGGATGGTATTTGGTGAGTGAGTCAATGGATGGGAGCTCTCTCTCTTTCTGTCTCAAGTAAATAATTTTTTTAAAAGTGGGAAGGAGAAAAAACAACTCCTTTCTCAATTATATAAATTTATATTTGCTGTTAATAAAAGCAATATTTCCACAGAAAATAATACATTCTCATTTAATTATATAAGCATGAATATGATTAAATTAAGAAGAGATGCACAGTTTTTTAAGGATTTATTTTATTTATTTGAAAGACAGAGTAAGAGAGAGAGAGTGTGTGCACTTCCAACTGCTGATGTACTCCCCAAATGACCACAACAGCCAGTGCTGGGCCAGGTCAAAGCCAGGAGCCATTCTAACCTGTGTGAGGTGAAACTTCATTGTGGTTTAGATTTGCATTTCCCTGATGGCTAGTGATCCTGAGCATTTTTTCATGTGTATGTTGGCCATTTAAATTTCCTCTTGTGAAAATATTTATTCAGGTCCTTTGCCCATTGCTTAACTGGATTGTTTGTATTGTAGTTGCTGAGTTTCTTGAGCTCTTTTTAGATTCTGGAAATTAATTCTTTATCAGTTGCATAGCTTGCAAATACTTTCTCCCATTTTCTCGATTATCTGTTCACTTTGCTGTGTGTTTCTTTTGCAGTGCAGAAATTTCTCAGTTTGATGTAATCCCATTTGTTAATTTTGGCTTTGAATCCCTGTGCTTCTGGGGTCTTTTCCAAGAAGTCTTTCCCTATGCCAATGTCTATCAGGGTTTCCCCAATGTTCTTTAGTAATTTGATGGATGGCATCAGGTTGTAGATTTAGGTCTCTGATCTATTTTGAGTACATTTTTGTTTACAGTGTAAGATAGGGGTCTTGTTTCATGCTTATGCACACAGACATCCAGTTTTCCCAGTACCATTTGTTGAAGGGACTGTCTTGGCTCCAGGGATTGATTTTTGCTCTTTTGTCAAAGAAAAGTTGGTTGTAGACATGTGGGTTCATTTCTGGAATTTCTATTCTGTTCCATTGGTCTACACATGTTTTTGTGCCAGTACCAGGCTGTTTTGATTATAACTGCCCTATTGTATGTCATGAGATCTGGTATTGTGATGCGTCCAACTTGTTTTTGCTGTTTAAGATTGCTTTAGGGAGCTGGCACTGTGGTGTAGCAGGTAAAGTCGCTGCCTGCAGTACCGGCATCCCATATAGGCGCTGGTTCAAGTCCCAGCTGCTCCACTTCTGATATAACTCTCTGCTATGGCCTGGGAATCAACAGAAGGTGGCCAAGTTCTTGGGCACCTGCACCTGCATGGGAGTCCTGGAAGAAGCTCCTGGCTCAGCTTTGGATCAGCACAGATTCAGCTCCTGCAGCCATCTGGGGAGTGAACTAGCAAATGGAAGATCTCTCTCTCTCTCTGCCTCTACCTTTCAAATTAATAAATAAATCTTTAAAAAAAATAAAGATTGCTTTAGCTATTTGGGGTACTCCGAGTTTCCATGTGAATTCTAGCATCATTTTTTAGAGATCTGAGAAGAATGTCATTGATATTTTATTGGGATTGCATTAAATCTATAAATTGCTTTTGGTAGTATGGGCGTTTTGATGATATGTATTTTTCCAATCCATGAACATGGAAGATTTTTCTACTTTTTTATGTCTTCTTCTATTTCTCTAACGTCTTATAATTTTTATCATAGAGATCTTTGACATTCTTGGTTAAATTTATTCCAAGGTATTTAAATTTTTTGAAGCTATTTTGAATGGGATTGATCTTAGAAGTTCTTTCTCAGCTATGGCATTGTCTGTTTATAAAAAAGCTATTGATTTTTGTGTGCCGATTTTTATATCCTGCTACTTTACCAAATTGTTTCATGAGTTCCAATAGTCTCTTCAGGGAGTCTTTTGGGTCCCCTATATATAGAATCATGTCATCAGTGAAAAGTGATAATTTGACTTCTTCTTTTCCAATTTGTATCCCTTTGATTTCTTTTTCTTGCCTAATGGCTCTGGCTAAAACTTCCAGGACTATATTGAATAGCAATGGTGAGAGTAGGCATCCTTGTCTGGTTCCAGATCTTAATGGGAATGCTTCCAATTTTTCCCCACCCAATAGGATGTTGGCTATAGCTTTGTCATAAATTACCTCGATTATATTACAGAATATTCCTTCTGTACTCAATTTTCTTAAGGTTTTCCTCATAATAGGATGTTGAATTTTATCAAATGTTTTCTCTGTATCTTTTGAGATAATCCTATGGGTTTTGTTCTTCAGTTGTTCATGTGATGTATCACATTTATTGATTTGCAAATGTTGAAACTTCCTTCCATACCAAGGATAAATACCACTTGGTCCGGATGAATAATCTTTCTGATGTGTTGCAGGATTTGATTGGCTAATTTTGTTGAGGATTTTTACATCTATGTTCATCAGGGAAATTGGTCTATAGTTCTTTTTCTCTGCTGCATCTTTTCTGATTTAGGAATTTAGGTGATGCTGGCTTCAGAGAAGGAGTTTGGGAGGATTCTCTCCCTTTCAATTCTTTTGAATAGCTTGAGTAGAATTGGATTTAGTTATTTAAATGTCTGGTAAAATTCAGCAGTGAAGCCATCTGGTCCTGGGCTTTTCTTTGTTGGGAGGGTCTTTATTATTGATTCAATTTCCATCTTTGTTATTGGTCTCTTTAGGTGTTATATGTCTTCATGACTTAATTTTGGTAGATTGTATGCATCCAGCAATCTATTTTTTCTAGGTTTCCCAATTTGTTGGCATACAACACTTCATGGTAATTTCTGGTGAGTCTATTTATTTTTGTGTTATCTGTTGCTGCATTTTTTTCATCTCTGATTTTATTGAATGGGTCTTCTTCCTCCTTTTTTTTTTGTTAGTTGGGCCAATGGTGGGTCAATTTTATTTTATTTTTTCAAAAAACAAGCTCTTCATTTTACTGATCTGTATTTCTGGGGATGGGTTTCAATTTTGTTTATTTCTTCTCTAATTTTGTTTCTTTCCTCCTACTTTGGTTTTTTGGTTTTTTTCTAGGTCTTGAGATGCATTGACAGCTCATTTACTTGGTGACTTTCCAGTTTCTTGATATAGGCACCAATTCCTATAAATTTCCCTTTTAACAGAGCTTTTGCTTATCTCTTAAATTTTGATATTGTGTATTGTCATTTTAATTCATTTCCAGGGTTTTTAAAATTTCTGAGTTTTTTCTATTACCCACTGTTCATTCAGGAGCATGCTGTTCAGTATCCATTGTTTGCATATGTTGTAGAGCCTCTTGAATTATGGATTTCAAGCTTCAATCCATTGTGATCAGGGAAGATGCATGGTATGATATGGACTTTACTGAATTTGCTGAGACTTGCTTTATGGCCTAGTATATGTTCTTTCCTAGAGAAAGTTCCATGCACTGATGAAAAGAATGTGTATTCTGCAACTGTGGGTTGAAAAGTTCTCTAGATACCAGTTAGGTCCATTTGGTCCATAGTGTAGATTAGCTCTGTTGTTTCTTTGTTGATTTTTTGTCTGGTTGATCTACACATTGATGAAAGTTGGGTGTTGAAGTCTCCATTACTATTGTATTGGAGTCTATGTCTCCATTTTGATCCATTAACAGTTCTTTTAAAGAGTCAGGTGCCTTGGAGTTGCATGCATACACATTTATTATAGTTACATCTTCCGTTGAATTGATCCCTTAATCATTACATAGTGCCCTTCTCTGTCTGTTTTAACAGTTTTTGTGTTAAAGTCTATTTGGTCTGATATTAGGATGGCAACACCTGACCTTTTTGCTTTCTGTTAGCATGGAATATCTTTTTCCATCCTTTCACTTTCAGTCTATGTGTATCTTTATTGGTGAGATGTGTTTCTTAGAAGCAGCAAATAGATAGGTCTTATTTTTTAATCCATTCAGCCAGTCTGTATCTTTTTTTTTTTTTTTTTTTTGGACAGGCAGAGTGGACAGTGAAAGAGAGAGACAGAGAGAAAGGTCTTCCTTTGCCGTTGGTTCACCCTCCAATGGCCGCCATGGCCGGCGCGCTGCGGCTGGCGCACCACGCTGATCCGATGGCAGGAGCCAGGTACTTATCCTGGTCTCCCATGGGGTGCAGGGCCCAAGCACTTGGGCCATCCTCCACTGCCTTCCCGGGCCACAGCAGAGAGCTGGCCTGGAAGAGGGGCAACCGGGACAGAATCCGGCGCCCCGACTGGGACTAGAACCCGGTGTGCCGGCGCCACAAGGCGGAGGATTAGCCTAGTGAGCCGCGGCGCCGGCCACCAGTCTGTATCTTTTAACTGGAGAGTTGAGGCCATTTACATTCAAGGTAACTATTGATAACTAACTACTTGACCCTGCCATTTTTCTGTGAATATTCCAATTGTTTGCTTTGGATTTCTTTTGTATTTTTCCTGGGGGAATTTCTGCCCTCACATTCTTTCATGAGGATGGCTTTCTCTGTGTTTCTGTGTATAGCACATCCATTAACATCTTTTGTAAGGCTGAATTAGTGGTGACAAATTCTTTCAATTTCTTTTTTTTATGGAAGGTCTTTATTTCACCTTCATTCATAAATGAGAGCTTTGCAGGGTACAGTATTCTGGATTGACAGTTTTTTTTCTCTTAAGACTTGGAATATATCTTGCCATTGTCTTCTAGGCTGGAGGGTTTCTGATGAGAATTCAGCTGTGCATCTAATTGGAGATCCTCTGAAAGTAATCTGGTGTTTCTCTCATGCACATTTTAGAATACTTTCTTAATGTTTTTACTGTGGAGAATTTGATTACAATGTGTTATGGTGAAGATCTTTTCTGGTCATGTCTGTTAGGATTTCTATGTACTTCCTGTACTTTCTGTCTCCAAATAGGGATGTTTTCTCTAATTATTTCACTCAATAAGCCTTCTAGTCCAGTCTCTCTTTCCATACCTTCAGAAACTCTTAAGACCCGCATGTTGGGTTGTTTGACAGTATCCCATAAATCTCCAATACTGTTTCAAAGCTTTCTATTTTTTTTTTTTTTTTTTTTTTGGTTTGACTAAGATTTTGTCTTCTAGTTCAGGTTCTTTCTTCCGCCTCACCAAGTGTGCTGTTAAGTCTTTCCATTACATTTTTATTTTGTCTGTTGAATTATTCATTTCTAATATTTCAATTTCTCTTTAAAATCTCAATTTCATGGGAAAAACTTTCATTAATATCATGTACAATTTCCTTTAGTTCATGTGCTTCTGATTGCTTTTGAGTAATACTGTCATTAATTTTTTGAATTCCATTTCCAGAATTTCCTCAATCTCTTCATCTTCACACTGTAATATTGAAATTTTGTTGTGTTCCTTTGGGGGGGATCATGGTATCTTCCTTATTCTTGTTTTTTTTGAACATCTGCATTTATTTTTAGGCATTTGTAGAATTAATTGTTTATTTTTCCTCTGATGCCTTTTATTTTTGAGCTATGCCTCTGTGGCTTAGTGAAGCATCTGCACTCTCTGAATACCAAGAGGTATTTGTGGTAGGTGTGGCTAGGGAGCTCTAGTTAGTGCTCCAGGGTGTTCTGAGTATCCAGGGTAACACTCAAGTTGGGCGTGCGAGCTCCTCTGGTTAACAGGATAGAGAGGAATATTCACTTCTGTTGGTGTGACCACCCCCTCATCTCTACTCCTCCAAGCTGAGCAATGCCCAGGTGTTAGCCCCAGTGTGTTCAATACTTGTCTGCACCACCATGTGAACTGCACAAATGATCTTCATAGTCCTCCCTGTAAGCACAGTTCCCTGTGCTATGCAACCAAAGAGCTCTGAGAGTATGCAGCAGTACTCAGTGGTTTCCCAGAAACCCAGCTACACCCTGCCTCCTCTCATGTGTCACAGTGTTTTCTCAGCTCAGCATTCAGGGCTCTCATGGTCAAGGAGTGCAAGAAGGACACTCCATCTTGCTATCTTGTTCCATCCACAGAAGAGAGACTGAGGGGTTCCCAGGGCCAGTGCCTGTGTGCATTCCACCCAGCTGGATAGAGCCTGATCCTCCTGGTCAGACTCAAAGTCAATGGGAATCGTGGGTTTTTCTCTCTGGCAAAATCCTTGGATTACAGGTGTGCACAATACCCACAGCCCTGCTCTCTTCACAACTATGCTGGGCATGTACAAGAGTCCCTACAGGCAGCACTTCCCTTCCATTGGGATGGCTCCCCCTCCCCACCCACTGCAGAGTGGGTGCAGCTGGTGAAGTGGAGACTATCCTTGCCAGTTGCTCTTAAACTACTATAGCTGGCCCTGCAGCCTGGGTAGAATGTGTCCCTGATAGTTGCTGGGTGCATGCACAACAGCAAGAGCAGCTGCTATCTGTTTATGTTCAAAAATGGTGCCAGTCCTCACACAGCTGGCCATAGGTCACTGTTGTAGGAGTGGAGAAGGAGAGAAAGAGATGTACCACTCCCCCTACACCGCCCCAGATGAGTTGTCACACTATTCCCCTCAGGGTCTGGGCTCGTCTCAAAGACAGTGGAGTCCACTAGGCTCTCCCTCCAGCTGTATCAACAGTGGCACAGGTCCAAGTGGTCTAACCTCACCTTGTTTGCCAGGGTGAGAGTTTTTTCTGGATGCAAGCTGCTGGATCCTTTGTTGTGTCCTTGCTCATTGCTGTGTGTCTGCACCTTACACACAGGTCTGAAACGTTTCTTCTGCTTTTGCAGGACCTCCCACTGTAGTTTATCCTGAGAGTGTACTTTCTCCACTTTTTTTCTATTAATTTTGCTTAGCCTGGATCAGACTACCCTTTCATTATTCTACCATCTTCTGCTGCTGTGTTCTTTTGAGCTCACTCCCTTTAATATCTCAACTCCAATATATTTTTTTTTTTTTTTTTTTTTTTTTTTTTTTTTTTTTTTAGAGACGGGGAGACAAGAGTTCCCATTCATTGATTCATTTTCCAAATGTCTACGTAGAATGGCTGGGTCTGAGCAAGTTTGAAGCCAGGACCTGGGATTTCAATGCAGGTCTCCCACAAGGATGGCCTGGACCCAACTAGCTGAGCCATCAATGCTACCTCCTATGGTCTGCACTATAGCATAGTGGAATTGGGAGAGGTGCTGGGACTCAAAACTAGGTACTCCAATATGGGACATGCTCATTTTAATCACCTGGTCAAACGGTTAAGCCCTTGACTCTAACAGTATTCAGACCATACTAAGATCTCCAATCCTTTTCACTATTCTTTATACTCTAATATGGCTTTTCTCTATAAAAAGCACAAATTTTAAGGTCAAGCATTGCAATCACCCCTTGCATACACTTTCAGCCACCTCTCTCATTTGTCCATCCATATTGCTTGGCATAATCATAAAACTGATGCAACCTTTCTACCCACTGTGTATCTGTACAAGTGCAGCTGTATGAGGCTGAAGAAAAATATAAACTACTTTAAATTTTACCATTGGAAATCCATAGCAAAAAACCTCAAGTGCATCTTTATTGATGTCTAGAAATCATGCTGCATATTTCCCTAGTCCATTCAATTTCCCTGCATACTAGAAACTTTACATATCTTCTTTTCTTTCCCAAACCTCTAATACTTTCTCCATAATTCTTACTTTCAGCTAACATTGCTTCCCACTGTTTTAAGAAATATAAGCATATCTAATTGTGAAAGATATGGTTTTTGGAAGAAAACAATATCTTCATGAACTTAGTTCTTAAATTTCTTAAATCAAAAAAAAATGTGCTAACCATAAAAGAAAATAAAGCTGATATTTTGAGCATAGTGAGACCTAGAACTTGTGTTCATTTAAAGATAACACTGAGAGAATAAAAACACAGCCCAGAATTAGAGAAAATACATATTCCTGGAAAATAACATTCATGCAAAATAATAACTTTAATGTTCTTTTTCCAATAGAAAAGTGGGTAAAAGATTCAGATACCACAACTAAAATGGCCAAAAAAAAAACACACACAAAAAAACAGTGCTCATCTTGATTAGTCATCAGAGAGATGAAAATGAAAAGCATAATTACATATTGATATGCACCCTCTGTGATGATTAATTCCATTTGTCAAATTGATTGGGCTATGAGATGCCCAGATAGCGGCAAAACATCATTTATGGTTGTGTCTGTAAGGGTATTTCTGGGAGAAATTAGCATATGAATCAGAAGATTGAGTAAAGATTACCTTCATAAATGTGGGTAGGCATTAACAAATTTGTTGAAGACTCAAATAGAACAAAAACAGAGGAAGAGCACATTTTCTATATTTAAGCTGAGAAATCTATCTTCTCCTGCCTTTGGATCTCAGTGCTGCTCTTGGGCCTGCAGACTCAAATAGGGTTACTCATGTAAGAGTTTCTACATATGCATGTAATATGAGATTTAATACGAGAATATTGTATTCCTACTTACATAAGCACACACCTTCTTTTAGGTCTGTTTCTCTGAAGAACAGTGACTAATATAACTAACAAAAAGTAAATTTACTTTGGCGCAAAATATTTTGCAACCAGGAGCTAGCCTTGTGGCACAATGGGTAAGGGCACGACTTTGGACAACCACATTCCACATTGGAGAGCCAGTTTGTGTGCCAGCTAGTCTGCTTCCAATCCTGCTTCCTGTTGATGCATTCGTAGAGGCAGCATATGATGGCTAAAGCACTTGGATCCCTGTCACTTACATGGGAGACCTGGATGGAGTTGTGGCTCCTGACTTTGGCCCAGCTAAGGCCTGGCTGTTGCAGACACCTGGGGAGTAAACCAGCAGAAACAAGATTCTCTTTCTGTTCTGCCTTTCAAATAAGTAAACTTCTTTTAAAAAAATTAAATCCATGCATAGCTTTATAATGAACTCTCAAACTTTTTGAAGACCAATTGATACAAACCAAAATGGCTAAAGCAAAGCAAAACAAAAGTAATGTTTGACAGTATCAAGGATGATGACTTTGTGAAGAAGTGGGAACTTCCCTTCACTGCTGCTATGAATGTAAATTGTTGCAAGCTCTGTGGAAAAATGTTTGGCATCATCTACAAAAACTGATAGGCATTCTTTATAACTGAGCAATTCTATTCACAGGTATACGCTTAACAGAAATTAGTATAAATGTATATGACAAAGAATGCTCAACAATATTCACAAAAGTTTTACTTATAATAGTCCCAAACTGAAAATATCCCAAGCATCCATTGACCGTAGAATGGAAAAATAAATCATGCTATAGTCACAAAATGGAATATATATATATATATAAATATATATGTAAAAAAATAAAGTACACCCCTATGCAAATTTCAGACATCATGTTGAGATAAAAATTCCAGATACAAAAGACTAAAACTGTGAATTTATTTATGTACAGCTCAAAAACAGGCAAAACTAATCTATTTTGACAAAATTCAGAATAGTAGGTTCCTTTGAGGGAAGGATGCTTACTTGACTTTGAAAGGGCACTAAAGATGCTTCTAGAATGCTTTTAATTTACATATTATGATCTAGTTGTAATTATGTAGGTAAATTCATTTGGCTCTTCAATATGTAAGCTTAAAAAAAAAAAAAAAACCCTGCCACCATGAGACTTCTGCTTCAATGAAATAAGTTATATCAGAAAAAAAAAATACCTCTTGCTGAAAATAGCATAAATACTGAGAGAATGGTGGTAATAGTTGAGTGAAAGTACTGGAAAGCAAACAAGGTGGCAATTTTTGAGAAGTCAAAATCCTGAAAAAGATGAGAAACTATTGAGCTAAAACCTAACCTATATTCTCTACTGCTTTTGCTGGCAAGGCTTTTTCGCAATTGGTATAAAGGCCAAGCAAAAAGCTACGATTCAGATACTCTACATTTGTCTGGAGAGAGGCTCCACTCATAGGGATAAGGATAAATACGGTACTGACCAATCACTACAAAGACTTCGACCAGCAAAAATTTCATTTCCACTGTTGAATACATCAACACGATCTGACTCGATTCTAAGCAATCTCCCAAAGAAATCCTCTCTGAAGAAAGATCTCTCGCTCTTGCTCTCTCTCTCTCTCTCTTTCTGTAACTCTGACTTTCAAAATAAATAAATAAATCTTTTTTAAAAAGCAACCGAAGTCTGGAGGTTAAATATCGAAAGTGTGCATTAGTACATTTGATACATACAAACGTACATATGTATGTAAGTACGTAATTTGTATTCTGTAAAAAGCAAAAAGAAAGGATGCAGTAGAGGCAATATGATTTACTGGCTAAAATTATTTTAAATGGATGAAAGCTATCAAGCCAAAGGTTCTAAAAAGCTACAAAAACCAACTAGGAAGAATAAATTTGCCTAGCATATCCTATTGAAACTGCCTAAAATCAAAGGCAAAGTCAAACATCTTAAAATTGAGTAAGAAAATATATATTACCTTCAACAAACAATGAAGCTAATAGCTGATTTCTCAACAGAACAATGGACAATAAAACATGATGAAACCACACTAAAATGAAGAAAAGAATTCTCAACCTGAAATTCTATATCTATAGAACATGTCCTGGTAAACTAGTAATAAAAAATAGATAAGTCTAGAAAAATAAAAACTGACATAATTCATTACTAGGATACCTTCACTACAAAAAATAAATAAGGGCTTAGACTTCAGATCAGAGAAATACTCATGGGAATGTATGAAGAAATGAATACAACAAAGAGTGAAAAATATGAGTGATTATACATCAATAAACATTGATGGCTCAGAACAACAGTAGTCTTGCATGGTGGGGACTTAAATATATATACAGTTAAAAGCATAAAATTAACACATAAGATGAAAAGAGAGAGTGGCAAATGGAATTGGTATTCTAAAGTCCTATCCTGGAATTACTGTAAAAGTAATAATTTTATATTATACTGTAATAGGTCAGGAGTAAACACTGTAATGTCTAGAGAAACTAAGACAAAAGCAAAAAAAAACTATAACAAGCAAATGGGAGGAAGACTGGAGTACTAAAACTGATTAAAAATAGGACAAGAAAGGACAGACAAAATGAGTAAGTAGGAAAAAAAGTTCATAAATAACACAATGATAAAAATAAAACCAACTGTATCAGTAAATGCCTTAGTGTGTAAATGGACTTACTACACAAATCAAAAATGAAGATCATTAGGTGTTATTCACAGAATTATCAATTATACAAGAGACAGTCCCTAAATATAGATATTGAAAGGTTGAAAATAGGGAATTTACAGATGTATGTCATGAAAATGCTAACAAGGATGATGATTTAACTGTACCAACATCTGACAAACTAAATAAGAAAAGAAATATTACAAAAGATAAAGAATGGCACTGCATAATTATTTTTAATAACAACTGTAAATTTATATGTAAAAACATTAACTTTGAAATAATTAAAATAAAATATGACTGAAAGGAAAAATAGGGGGCCAGCACCATGGCTCACTTAGTTAATTCTCCACCTGCGGCGCCAGCATTCCATATGGGTGCCGGGTTCTAATCCTAGTTGCTCCTCTTCCACTCCAGCTCTCTGCTGTGGCCCAGGAAGGCAGTGGAGGATGGCCCAAGTGCTTGGGCCCCTGCACCCCCGCATGGGAGACCAGGAGGAAGCACCTGGCTTCTGGCTTCAGATCAGCACAGTGCTAGCCATAGCAGCCATTTGTGGGGTGAACCAACAGAAGGAAGATCTTTCTCTCTGTTTCTCTCATTGTCTAACGCTATCTGTCAAATAAAAGAAAAAAGAAAGGAAAAATAAGAGAAATCCATACACTATTTAAATGTCTCTGTACTAAAAAAATCAGAAAAAATAATAAAAATAAATAATATGAAACTATGCAATAATAAAAAGAATCTGTGTATTGGTGGGTGGAGGATTGGGAAAGGAGATGAGGAAAGAGACAAGGAAAGCACACTATAGGCACAAAAAGCAGAATACACATTGTCTTTAAAAGTCAACAGAACAGTTATTACTAGTATGTATGGTGGACCAAAAGTGAAGTCTCAATAAATTTCAAAGGATTAAAAATAGGTTTTCTGACCACAATGAAATTAGAAACCCCCAAATATTTGAAAAGTAACCAACATTGCCATTAGTCAAAGAAAAATTCATAACAGAAATTAGAAAACATATAGAGATTAAAAAAAAAAAACCAAACTCACTGTTATATAAAAGGGATATAAAAAGGTGTTTCACAGCCAGGATGGGTTTATTCTAGGTATGCAACATTGAAGTAATGTTTAAACCTCATGGATGCAGAAATAACATATGACAAAATTAAACATTCTCAATTTTAAAAAAATACATTTTAGCAAACAAGAAATAGAAAAGACCTTCCTTAGCTAAAAAGTATATTAAAATTTTTTATCTATTAAACATGACAATAGGTCTGATCTGATTTCATCATCATTTAAAAAAATCATCTATTATTTTTCACTTTATGTTTCTGTGTGAGAGCAAACTGTTGAAATCCTTACTTAATGTATACTAAGCTGATCTTCTGTATATTAAGATAATCGAAAATGAATCTTGATGTGAATGGAAGGGGAGAGGGAGTGGGAAAGGGGAGGGTAGTGGGTGGGAGGGACGGTATGTGGGGGAAGCCATTGTAATCCATAAATCGTACTTTGGAAATTTATATTCATTAAATAAAAGTTAAAAAAAAAATTTTTATCTAATGTCAAAGTATTGAAAGATTTTTCAGGGATGCCAGGAACACAACAAAAGTATCTATATCATTATTTGTATTTACAATTGTACTGAAAGTCTTAACCAGTATAATAAGACAAGAAAAAAAGGAATAAGCATTGAAAGAGAAAAAAAATTACAGTCACAATTAGGCTGAAGTATAGTTTTACTGTATGTGTCTATAAAAAATTAACATAGTCCCAAATTGCACATCTCTTCCCTCTCTTATTCCCACTCTTATATTTAACAGCGATCAATTTTCAGTTAAGTTTCAACACTCAGAATAACTGTGTATTGATTACAATATTCAACCAAAAGTATTAAGTAGAACAAACAAAAAAAATACTAAGAGGGATAACGTATTAAGTTTTTTATCAACAGTCAGGGCAAGGGGGCTAATCAAGTCACCGTTTCTCATAGTGTTCATTTCATTTAACAGGTTTCCTTTTTGGTGCTCAGTTAGTTGTCACCGATCAGGGAGAACATATGATATTTGGCCCTTTGGGACTGGCTTATTTCACTCAGCATAATGTTTTCCAAATTCCTAACAGGGATCACTTAGCTGACTTGCCCCAAACGGTAGAGTTAGAAACATATCAGGGGATTCCAATTCAATCCCATCAAGGTGGCATGTACCAATGCCATCTCACTAGTCCCAGTGATCAATTTCTGTTCACAATTGATCATAATGATAGGACTAAGAACCAAAGGGAGCATTTATACAAGACTAGTGTCTGCAAATACTAGCTGATAGAATAAAAAAGGGAAGAGAGCAATCCAACATGGGAAGCGAGATACACAGCAGATTCATAGAATGGCAAATGTCCTAAACAGCACTCTGGCCTCAGACTCAGCCCTAAAGGCATGCGGATCCGGCTGAAAAGCCCATGAGAGTATTTCAGGCATGGAAAGCCAAGACACTCAAGGGAAAAAAAAAAAAAAACTAAATGAAAAATCTCCACGAGTGAGATCCCAGTGGAAAGAATGGGTCATCAAAGAAGGAGGTACCTTTCTCTGAAGGGAGGAAAGAACTTCCACTCTGACTACGACCTTGTCTAAATACGATCAGAGTCGGTGAACTCAAAAGGCTTCCATAGCCTTGGAAACTCATGACTAGAGCCTAGGGTGATTACTGAGGCCATAAACAAGAGTGTCAATTTGTTAAGTCAACAACAGGAGTCACTGTGCACTTACTCCTCATGTAGGATCTCTGTCCTTAATGTGCTGTACATTGAGATTTAATGCTATAACTAGTACTCAAACAGTATTTTTCACTTTGTGTTTCTATGTGGGTGCAAACTGTTGAAATCTTTACTTAATATATGCTAAACTGATCTTCTGTATATAAAGAGAATTGAAAATGAATCTTGATGTGAATGGAAGGGGAGAGGGAGCAGAAAAGGGGAGGGTTTCGGGTGGAAGGGAAATTATGGGGGGGGGAAGCCATTGTAATCCATAAGCTGTACTTTGGAAATTTATATTCATTAAATAAAAGTTAAAAAAAAAAAACATAGTACCAAAAGGGGGGAATAACTGAGTGAGAATTTTTTAAAGGAAAGGATACTGAAATAGCCAGTACAGATATGGAAAAATAACCATGATTATCAGTCATCAAGTATGTGTAAATTAAAACCAGGACATGTTCATCAGAATAGGTATAAATAGAAATATGAAAAACACCACGTTAGGAAAGGATATAGAGCAACAAACACCCTGAAGCACTGCTGGTTGGAAATAGGTTCAATCTCTCTGAAAATATATTGGGCAGTATTTAGCAAAGCCACATACTCTATGACCCAGAAATCCAGCAATTTATTCAATCTCAAACTCAATCTGTTTCGGTCTTACTCTCTCTCTCACACATACAAATACATGCAAATACATATGTATGCATATGTATACATAAACAAATTCAGCATATACTCATCAAAACATAAATATACTCACCAAAAATCATATATGAGCATTATTCCTTAGAGGAATAACATTATATTTAAGAGGTCCAAAGTAGAAACAATCCAAATTTATATCAAGATAAAAAATGCATTTTGTTAATCTTACACAATGATATATATCTGTGCAAATTAATGAACTACTACTATCACAAAAAATGGATCAATCTCACAAATACATTGAGTGAAAGAAGCCAGACACGAAGGAAAATGATGTGATATTCCATCTTCTAAGTCTAGTAATGATTGGGAGAGGCAAGAAGGAGTCTTTTGGGGTATCAAAAAATATTCCATTACTTGGTAGGAAATTCTCTTTACCAAATCCATTAACCTATACATTAGTATTTAACTGCTTTTTCCCATATATTTCCATTGACTTTTTACTTCCAAATATTATAACATAATCTCATAATTCTATTTCATGAAATATTGTAAAAGTAGACCCAACACAAAAATGCTTTCTCCTTGCCCACTCTGCCTCTGCTAGGATCCTCACTGTTACTATTAGAGAAATCAATGGGGCAGGGGGAGGTGGAAACTGGAGAATGTTGGGTCAGTGATACCTTTTAACACAAAAAAGACAAAGGACAAGAAGTCCTTAAGATATTTGCTTTCCCCAATAAACTTGTATAAGTAATATAAAGGGACTTCAAAATGCACCTGGGACAGTAGAATTAAAAGATAAAAATTAAAAAGTAAAACTTTACTTCTCAATGTAAGTTCCATCAAGTTCAAGACACTTGTAAGCACTCATACCTGCCACTTAGTCTGTCCCTAAGAATATTTATCAAGGAAAATAACTACGTCAATGCTTTTATATATTATATAACTGGAGAAAAATGGATGCCCTTTATAGACATTTTATAATTAAGAAACAAAAAGCCAAATGGTGAATGGCTAATGATTTCTCATTGATTTTGCCCCAAATTGCCCTTGATTAATGAGAGGAATGAATAGGTACATTGCAATGGAGACAGCCTGGCAAAGTTTTGACTAACTTTCCCTAAACCCTTCCTAATAAGCAGATATGACTGTTCTTTGCTACTCCAGAAGGTCAATAAGCAAATTGCCTTGAACATCCCCAAAACTGTTTCCATGATCTTTGTCCCTCACTAGTCAGTCTACTTCTGCTTCAATTGGACCACTTCCTCTTCTTGGTAACCATTGTTTTGATTGTGCTTTGTCTTCAGGATCAGTAAAGCCAAGTTTTGTCTCTTGCTCTAGTTCTTTGAGCCTACTAATTTAAGATCTGTTCTTAATTGCAGCTGATATGAGTGCCACAGTTTGGGCTCTTATCAAGCAAAAAGCTTATCACACTTTAATTTTTCATTCAGAATTGTGTAAGCTGAACCAGTTAAGATGTCTAAGGTATTGTTTATTATTTATGCTGTTAATTATCAATCCTTTGAAATAAGGGTATGATAAAGATTACTTTTTTCTAACAAATTGATGTGGATAGTCTGCCAGTATAGCCTTCATCTTCATCATCTCATCTTTTCTCATTTGTTTTCAAGATTTACTTTCAAAATTTATATTTATTAAATAAAAGTTTAAAAATATTCAGAGTGGGAATGTGAGAGGGAAGAGGAAGAAGGAAGAAGGGTTGGAGTGTGGGCACCAGGGCGTGGGGGAAGTGTCACTATGTTCTTAAATTTGCATATATGTAATCCATGAAACTTGTATAACTTAAATAACATTTTAAAAATTTTTAAAAAAAAAGATGTATTTATTTTGAAAGTCAGAGTTACACACAGAGAGAAGGAGAGACAAACAGAGAGATCTTCCATCCACTGGTTCATTTCCCAAATGGCTGCGATGATGACTAGGCCAGGACGGAGGCAGGAGCCATGAGCCAGGAGCTTCTTCCGAGTCTCCCACATGGATGCAGAGGCCCAAGCATTTGGGCCATCCTCCACTGTTATCCCAATAAGGAGCTGCAACAGAAGTAGGGCAGCCAGGATTGAGCCGGCATCCCATATGAGTGCCAGCCTTGTAGGCTGTGGATTAACCCACTGCACCACAGCACCAACCCCTATCTCATCCTTCCTTAAAGCAAGGTCTCCACCTGTAAACTCCTGATTTCTTTGAGGCATTGTCCCCATCAACTTTACATAAAGCATCAAAGACTTCACCATTCTCCCACTCAAGTGTTACATAAATTTGAGATTTGATCTTGCTTCAATTTTAGCACAAATTATTGTTGCTCTAAAATAAATTATTTTAAAACTGATTATCTTATCCTTCTTGAGAGCCTCAAACTAGATCATGTTCAGACACATAGGAACAACTGAGTATGAGTTTTAGTGTCATAATAAAAAGTTTTTGAGATCCATATATAGTTTTATTACAATATACATTTTTATGAACTTTTTGAGAGTCTCTTGTAAAATCGGGTTAATTCTTACCATAAACAAAATCAAGAGCTTGTTAGGTCAAAGAATCTAACGATGTTCAGAGGATAGGTTCCTATTTATTTACTGGATGGCACATTATAATTCAGACTGACATTTTTGTATTGCCATATATTTTATATAACTTCATGTTAAATACTCCAATATTAACAAAACTAACTTTCAAGCAAACTGTAGTCTAAAAGCTGAACTGTATTAAATTTAGGTTAAGGTCTCTGTATCTTGATTGTAGGTAGCTCTAATATAATGAATCTTCAAAAAGATCATGGAAAATACACATTACAGAAAGAGTATACATGAATTTCAAAATGTTTTGAACCCAAAGAAACTTTTAATTCCATTTTCCCAGGAGCTTTAGGAAGTACTCCAACATTGCATGCAAAGAAAAAAAAATACTTTCACCTCTTTTTCCATTGGCCTCATGTTTTATCCCAAACAAATTAAAATTACCTGTCTGGCCACTGAAGGCAAATGACATGACCACACATACTGTAAACCACAGGCCAGTTCCCTTTAGTAGATGAGAGATGAAAAGGAGAAAGAAGAGAAAGTAGAGTCAAATAACAGACTTGAAAGTTAAAGGAAATGAGATATGTGTTTTTAAATGAACAAGAAGACATATTGGATATAAAAGATAAGAATACATGATAACATAAAGACTTCCGGGAAAGCAGGAAGGAATGGGCTCTAAAATAACAATAGAGAGATTGGACTTTCTGCAAAATGTGGTGGTTTTTAAAACTCGTCTAAAAACTATTTTAATTCCTTGTACCAAGGGTAGAATCTAATTCGCCTATCTTTGAATATGAAATCACCTAAATGACTTACTTCTAGTGAACAGAATGCAGCAGAAGTGACACTGCTTGACTTTGGAGATTAGGTCATAATGGGATATTACTTCCACCTAGCTCTCTCCCTACCATGTTACAAAGAGGCCCAAGTCAAATGAAAGAGGTCACACATAATAGGTGTTCCAGACAGTCCTAGTAAGGTTCAAACTGCTAACAGCTAGCATCAGCAAGAATGAGAAAGTCTATAGGTGATTTATATTCCCAGCCTTCGAGCCAAACTAGATATCAAACAGAACAGGGACAAGCTATCTTTGCGGAGCTCCACGCAAATTGTGTTTTCCTAACAAAAATAAATGTTGTCATGGCTTTAAGCCATTATGTGTTATATGATTATTTTACTATAACAGAATAAGAAGATAAAGTTAAAAACAATGGGTGTAAATGTTTGATAGAAAGAAGTTAAAGGGGTTCCCATCTGAAAGTTTTTATTTTGCCAGTAAAACATGGGTAAGATCATTTACTATAAGAAAGATATGGAGAAGTCAAAGGTGTAAAGAGAGAAAAATGAAATCGAAATTGTGAAAAATGGGAGACAGAGTTGCACAGAGTAATGTGGTAGAATTATAAGTGATGTTGACAGTCCATCTGAAGTTGAAGGTGGTGAATTTATACAGCCCTTCTGTGTGACTTTCTCAAGGAGTACTTAGCTCTTGGTTGAAAGCACTGAGAATACAGATACGGACAGCTGATTTATTAGAGTTGGACTTTTGTCTGAAGGATATGATAAAAACACAAAAATATAAAGGATTTTGGGAACCATGCAATCTCAACTGGTTAAGAAAAAAAATGAAGAGGAGAACTGATGGGTGAATAGATGATGAGTTTTTTTGTTTGTTTGTTTGGTTTTTTTGACAGGTAGAGTTATAGACCGTGACAGATAGGGAGAGACAGAGGGAAGAAAGGCCTTCCTTCCATTGGTTTACTCTCCAAATGGCTGCTACGGCCGGCACTACGCCAATCTGAAACCAGGAGCCAGGTGCCTCTTCCTGGTCTCCCATGTGGGTGCAGGGGCCCAAGCACTTGGGCCATCCTCCACTGCCCTCCCGGGCTACAGCAGAGAGCTAGAATGGAAGAGGAGCAATCTGGACTAAAAGCGGCACCCATATGGGATGCTGGCACCGCAGGTGGAAGATTAACCAAGTGAGCCACGGCACTGGCCGGAGAAGTTCTAATATTAAATGATCATAGCAGGAATATATTTTTTTAAACTTTTATTTAATGAATATAAATTTCCAAAGCACAGCTTATGGATTACAATGGCTTCCCCCCCCCATAACGTTTCTCCCACCCGCAACCCTCCCCTTTCCCACTCCCTCTCCCCTTCCATTCACATCAAGATTCATTTTCAATTCTCTTTATATACAGAAGATCAGTTTAGCATACATTAAGTAAAGATTTCAACAGTTTGCTCCCACACAGAAACATAAAGTGAAAAATACTGTCTGAGTACTAGTTATAGCATTAAATCTCAATGTACAGCACACTAAGGACAAAGATCCTACATGAGGAGTAAGTGCACAGTGACTCCTGTTGTTGACTTAACAAATTGACACTCTTGTTTATGGCCTCAGTAATCACCCTAGGCTCTTGTCATGAACTGCCAAGGCTATGGAAGCCCCCTGAGTTCACTGACTCTGATAATTTTTAGAGAAGGCCATGGTCAAAGTGGAAGTTCTCTCCTCCCTTCAGAGAAAGGTACCTCCTTCTTTGATGACCCGTTCTTTCCACTGGGATCTCACTCGCGGAGATCTTTCATTTAGGTTTTTTTTTTTTTTTCCCCAGAGTGTCTTGGCTTTCCATGCCTGAAATACTCTCATGGGCTTTTCAGCCAGATCCGCCTGCCTTAAGGGCTGATTCTGAGGCCAGAGTGCTGTTTAGGACATCTGCCATTCTATGAGTCTGCTGTGTATTTCACTTCCCATGTTGGATCATTCTCTCCCTTTTTTATTCTATCAGCTAGTATTTGCAGACACTAGTCTTGTATAAATGCTCCCTTTGGTTCTTAGTCCTATCATTATGATCAATTGTGAACAGAAATTGATCACTGGGACTAGTGAGATGGCATTGGTACATGCCACCTTGATGGGATTGAATTGGAATCCCCTGATATGTTTCTAACTCTACCGTTTGAGGCAAGGCAGCTTGAGCATGTCAGCAGGAATATTTTTAAAGTAAACAAAATGAGAGGATATTATGATCAAGAATAATGGTATTCCTAGACTTTGTGATTCTTGATCAGTTAATGAATAACATAAGATTCTTGGTGAGACTAGATGAAATGAAGTAAAGAGAAAAGGATGGGAGAGAAAATGGTCAAGAAACTGAGATGTAACAATGATGACTGGATCATCCACAAAGAATTTAAAGCCACTCACAAATAATGCAGGGCTTAGAGCATAGATAAAGATTTTGAGGGAGGTGTTGCAAAGTTTTTGATGAATGAAAAGTAAGGGCTTGGTAAATGATAGCAACAAGGATGAGACACATAGTGGTACAGTTGAACTATATGTCTCAAATCAAAGTTGTTGTTGTTGTTGTTGTTTGAGAGGCAGAGCCAAAGAGAGAGAGTTCACTTCCACTGGTTCATTTCCCAAATACCTGCAAGAGCCAAAGTTGAGCCAAGCCAAAGCTGGGAGCCAGGAACTCAATCAAAGTCTCCCACATGGGTAGTAGGGACCCAATTACTTGAGCCATCTCTGCTGTCTCTCATGGGTACACATCACCAAGAAGCTGCAACAGGAACAGAGCTGGGACTTGAACCCAAACACTCCAATATGAGATGTGGGTATCCTAAGTAATAAATTAACCACAAGACAAAAAGCTTGCCTCTCAAATGATAGATTTTTCAAAAGGTTGGAAGCACACAGTTTTTCCTAATCCAATATCTTATCTTCCTGAGACCGATATCTCCCTAGCAGTTAAAAGTGATATGTTTGGTATATAAACTACTATTCTAAAAAGAGATAAAGAGGCATCCTCATACAAACAAATCAGATATTATCTCAAAATAGTTAGTATATTACAGAGAAAGTTCCTGCCAACTGGGGATGGTGGGAGATGATTATGCTTCTAACAGAGGCTTGAGTTTTTGATACATTTAACTATCTATACTCTTAGCTTCCAACATGACACAGCCCAAGAACTGCTAATTCTAGGGCTTAAAACACTAAACAAAATAGATGTTCTCTCTACCACCATAGATCACACTGTAGAGTAGGGGAAGCAGCTAAGAAAGTGATACAATGTGTTACAATTATAGGTGTAAAAATCTCCAAAATGAACTCAAAACAGGTTTCTACTCCATCAGTTTCAGTCTATTTCCCAAGATAACCTCAGAAATTCCAAACTTATTCCTATATAAACTCCTACATTGCATTTTCACTCTACTATCAATTTCGGGAATCAGCACATCATTATAAATATCATAAAATCTATCTCTCAACTTAAGTACAACGGCCAAGTCATATAATTTTTTGTATCTATGGACTTGCATAGTGTCTGGTACCATGCAGGCACTCAGTAAGTACACATTAAGAATGACTGAAGGGGCTGGAGTTGTGGCATAGTGGGTAAAGTCACCGCCTGCAGTGCCAGCATCCCATAGGGGCAACAGTTCAAGTCCTGGCTGCTCCACTTCCAATCTAGCTCTCTGTTATGGCCTGGGAAAGCAGTAGAAGATGGCCCAACTCCTTACGCCCCTGCACCTATGTGGGAGACCCAGAAGAGGCTCCTGGCTCCTGGCTTCAGATAGGCACAGCTTCAATTGTTGCGGCCATTAGGGGAATGAACCAGTGGATGGAAGACCTTTCTCTCTCTCTGCCTCTGCCTCCACCTTTGTCCCTCTGTAGCTCTGCCTTTCAGATAAATAAATCTTAAAAAAAAAAAAAAAAAGACTGAAGGATTGAATGAACAAATTAAATTAAATTGATTAATTAAGTGAATTAGATTAAATGAATGTCTTATCCCTCTGTCATTCTATGAGTTGACCTATGGCTTATTTAGTGAGCTCAAGATTACACTCAAAAGTACAATTCATCCTTCTCCAGTTTAATCTTCCATAGCTCCTACTCAACAAGGAAGTGAGCTGGGATCGGAGTAGCCAACACTATCAGCATAACTGGTCCCTATAAAAGAAGTTAAGTAACATCTGTATGAAAATGTTCTCTCAAATTTGTGGCTTACATATAATAGCCTACTGATGTTGTTGATAATCTACTTTAAAAATGTAGTATAAAAATTGAATATTCACTCTATTAACTTGGACCCTAAACTAATCAGACCTCAAGGCAGTCTCTAACTTTTTGAGGACAAAGACCTGATAGAGAAGAGAGGTTTGCTACAGATTTGAGGTTTAAATTCAACAGTTGCCTCACAAGAGTACGAAAGTTTCAGAAGTCACCAAAAAGTTAACATACAAACAGTAGGCAATAGTGAATACAATAAATTATGGCTTTATAACTCATTATCCCAAGCCAGATAAAAGATATGGCATCTTTGTAAGGCAGAACTAATTTCTATTATGCTGGTGCATCAATTCACTTAGTGCATTAGTGCATTTCTGTCTTTAAAAGAATCCCGGGGGGGCTGGTACTGTGGCATAGTGGGTAAAGCTGCAGCCTGCAGTGCCGGCATCCCATATGGGTGCCGGTTCAAGTCCCAGCTGCTCCACTTCAGATCCAGATCTCTGATGTGGCCAGGGAAAGCAGCAGAAGATGGCCCAAGTCCTTGGGCCCCTGCACCCAATTGTGAGACTTCGGACCAGAAGCTCCTGGCTTTGGATTGGCACAGCTCTGGCCATTGTGGCCATCTGGGGCATGAACCAGCAGAATGGAAGACCCCTCCCTCTCTCTCTGCCTCCGCCTCTAACTCTGCTTTTCAAATAAGTAAATGCATCTTTACAAAAAAAAAAAAAAAGAATCCCAGGCACTGGTGTTGTAGCACACCAGGTTAGGTTAAGTCACTGCCTGCAATGCCAGCATCCCATCTAGATGCCAGTTTGAATTCTGGCTGCTCTACTTCCAATCCAGCTCCCTGTTAACGGCCTGGGAAAAGCAGTGGAAGGCCTGGGAAAAGCCCTGGACATTATGGCCATTTGAGGAGTTAATCAGCAGTTGGAAGATCAATCTCTTTCTCTCCCTCTAACTCTGCCCATCAAATAAATAAAACAAATCTTAAAAAAAATCCCGGCCGGCGCCGCGGCTCACTAGGCTAATCCTCCGCCTTGTGGCGCCGGCACACCGGGTTCTAGTCCCAGTCGGGGCGCCGGATTCTGTCCCGGTTGCCCCTCTTCCAGGCCAGCTCTCTGCTGTGGCCCGGGAAGGCAGCGGAGGATGGCCCAAGTCCTTGGGCCCTGCACCCCATGGGAGACCAGGATAAGTACCTGGCTCCTGCCATTGGATCAGCGCGGTGCGCCGGCCGCAGTGCGCTGGCCGCGCCGGCCATTGGAGGGTGAACCAATGGCAAAGGAAGACCTTTCTCTCTGTCTCTCTCTCTCACTGTCCACTCTGCCTGTCAAAAAATAAAAAAAATAAAAAAAAAAATCCCAAGTTTGATTCAGAAAATCACTTGCATAGATACAGAGCAATAATGATTCAGATTTTTCATTATAATAGCAAAATGAAAAACCAAATTATTGTCAAAGAAAATATCCTATACTCTACTTCCTACAACATTCTCATAATTATGGTTTTAGCTATGTTAAATCTTTTAATAGACTGAAAGCTACATGAAAGGAACTCTTTATTCCTCATCCCCTTAGTTAAAGAATAAAAATCAATAAATAAATGCTTGCTTTTTAGCAAGTTGAAATATAAAAATGCATTAAAAGTTAAACTATACCTCCAGATCAGGAGAAATAATTTATTATTTATTTAATAGTAGTAAATTTCAATATTAGCAACAAAAAAGACACGCTTATGAATATTGATGATTCTTTCAGAAGGTATAGTGGACAGCAGGTTATAATACTTAGAAAAACTGTGAAAAGAAAAATAAAACTTTTCCAAATGTTTTTAAAGATTTATTTATTTATTTTGAAAGTAAGAGTTACAGAGAGATGGAGAAAGAGATTGATTTTCCATCTACTGGTTCATTCCCCGAGATGGCCACAGCAGCAAGCACTAGGCCAGGCTGAAGCCAGGAGCCAGAAGCTTCATCTGGGTCTACAACATGAATGTCAGGAGCTCAAACACTTGAGCCATCTTCTGCTGCTTTTCCCAGGACATTAGCAGGGAGCTAAATTGGAAGTGGAACAGCTGGGACAAAAACCAGTGCCCATATGAGAATCCAGCGTCACTGGCAGTAGTTTATCTGCTACACCACAATACCAACCTGTAGCTTTTCCAATTTTTAGATACACTAGCTGAATTTATAAAAATAAATGTTTTCAATTTTAAACATAAATGACAACTAATCAGTTAAATACATTTATTCTTTAAGCCCAGTTGATACCAAGGTTTACTCTACTTCCTTTTATTTTCTGTACTTGCTGTTTAAAAAAATTTTAACTGATATATAAAAATTGTACATATTTATAGGGTACCATGAGATATTTTGATACATATATACATTGTGTGATGTTAAAATCAGGGTAAACATGTTTCCTCAAATAGTTATTTCTTTATTATAAAAACAATAAAAATCTTTTCTTCTGGCTTTTTTTGAAAAATATACAGTACATCATCATTATGTACAGTCACCTGAGAAGAACAATGAACATATTTCTTCCAACTATAACTTAATACCCATTAATCAACCTCTCCCTATACCTCCCTTCCTGCTACTCTCCCTAGCAACCACTACTGTACACTCCACTTCTGTGAGTCAATTCTTTTAGATTCTATAGATGAGTATCATCACATGGTATCTGTCTTTCTATGCCAGGTTATTTCACTAACATATTGACCTGTAGTTCCATCAATGTTGCACAACTGGCTTGTATTGGTCTTGAAGAATAGTCTAGGGGTTCTACTGTTTGAAATTTAGGTGTAATACTTTATCCATTTTAGTATTTTTTTTGTTCTAGTACCATTGGTTGAACTCTGTAATTAACACACAATTATTCTTAGGTGTTTAAATTTTAACTGAAAAGTGATCTCTGTTAGGAATTTGGAAAACATTATGCTGAGTGAAATAAGCCAATCCCAAAGGGACAAATACCACTTGTTCTCCTTGATAGGTGACAACTAACTGAGCACCAAAAAGGAAACCTGTTAAAGTGAAATGAACACTATGAGAAACGGTGACTTGATCAGCCCTCACCCTGACTGTTGATGAGCAACTTAATATGTTATCCCTCTTAGTATTTTTTTTGTTTGTTCTACTTAATACTTTTGGTTGAATACTGTAATCAATACACAATTCTTCTTAAGTGCTGAAACTTAACTGAAAAGTGATCCCTGTTAAATATAAGAGTGGGAATAAGAGAGGGAAGAGATGTGCAATTCGGGACATGCTCAAGCTGACTTACCTCAAATGGTAGAGTTAGAAACATATCAGGGGATTCCAATTCAATCCCATCAAGGTGGCATGTACCAATGCCATCTCACTAGTCCCAGTGATCAATTTCTGTTCACAATTGATCATAATGATAGGACTAAGAACCAAAGGGATCACTTATACAAGAATAGTGTCTGCAAATACTAGCTGATAGAATAAAAAAGGGAGAGAATGATCCAACATGGGAAGTGAGATACACAGCAGACTCATAGAATGGCAGATGTCCTAAACAGCACTCTGGCCTCAGAATCAGCCCTTAAGGCAGGCGGATCTGGCTGAAAAGCCCATGAGAGTATTTCAGGCATGGAAAGCCAAGACACTCTGGGGAAAAAAAAAAAAAAAAAACCTAAATGAAAGATCTCCGCGAGTGAGATCCCAGTAGAAAGAACGGGTCATCAAAGAAGGAGGTACCTTTCTCTGAAGGGAGGAGAGAACTTCCACTTTGACCATGGCCTTCTCTAAAAATTATCAGAGTCAGTGAACTCAGGGGGCTTCCATAGCCTTGGCAGTTCATGACAAGAGCCTAGGGTGATTACTGAGGCCATAAACAAGAGTGTCAATTTGTTAAGTCAACAACAGGAGTCACTGTGCACTTACTCCTCATGTAGGATCTCTGTCCTTAGTATGCTGTACATTGAGATTTAATGCTATAACTAGTACTCAAACAGTATTTTTCACTTTATGTTTCTGTGTGGGAGCAAACTGTTGAAATCTTTACTTAATGTATGCTAAACTGATCTTCTGCATATAAAGAGAATCGAAAATGAATCTTGATGTGAATGGAAGGGGAGAGGGAGTGGGAAAGGGGATGGTTGCAGGTGGGAGGGAAGTTATGTGGGGGGAAGCCATTGTAATCCATAAGCTGTACTTTGGAAATTTATATTCATTAAATAAAAGTTTAAAAAAAGATTTTCTGTGTGTATACTACTTTATTTTAAATACTTTAATCATATAGCCCTAATTTATCTAGATTAAAGAGCTCTAATTTTTTAAAATTCATATTCATACAATAGGCCTTCCTTTTTCTTACTCCTATAAGCCACCTCTAATATAAACTTTCTGGTTCTGCCATATACCAAACATCACAACTACATATAGTATATATGGAGGGTTTTACATGAAAGTAGAATGCTATGTTTTATTTCCAATACTCTCCCCAGATGGGCAACATTTAGATGACTCTTTTCTTGTAATACAATATGAAAATATTTTAAAACATCAGTACAGTGATTCATAAATTTGTTTCTTGGGTCATAACTCAGAGACTATCATTCTTTAAGTGAAGATTTAAATTGTTCTCTAAATATATTACCTTATTTTCATTTGCATATATAGTTTCACTTACCATTTCTCTAACCCATACAATTTGTGAAAGCTTTCTATAATGTATAATTTACAAGAAAGTCTTTTTTTTTTTTTAATAATTATAATAAAACCATTAGGTTATGAAGCTGGAAGAGATCATAGCACTACCATTGAATCCACCCTTCTCAATTTTATACCACAGCTTGGAGACTTCAGAAAACTCTAGGGGAAGAAAATTGATATTTACTTTGAATATAAGCTATGTTGTTGCTATATTTTACATGTTATTTTCACTATTACAAATGATTAAAGTTCAATAGCTTACCAGATATATAAACTATGAAACTAGTATTTCATATGACTTTAAATTACTCTGCTGCTTTAAAAGTTACATTGCTCTAATCTGTACTTTGGCTTTTACACTTTTCAAAACAAAAATGCTAAAATTTTAGTACTTACAGTTCTTAATTTATAGAAATTATTTCAGATAACACAGTTTCTAAACAGCTGGTCTTAAAAAAGAAATAAAATGAATATGGAATGTAGGAAAAGCCCCTTAATTATCCAAAGTCATATCCCAGCCACCCATGGCTGGGAGGATGAAAAGCAGTCCATATTCACAACATCCAATCATTTTTCAGAAATGTCATGGGCATCCTGACTTCAGTATTTCCCTGACCTTACTACTTCCAAATCTACTCCTGCCCTGTGTTCATTTCCTGACTCCATTATTAGCATCACAACCTATCCATAAGACACGAAAGTTAACTTCAGTGTCACCCCCAATTTTTCCTCTCCCTTAATCCCTATGGGCAATTAGTAAAATACAGTCTGTTCTTCTTTGGTTTCCAAATTTCTCCCAATGCAGATTCTGGGCCCTATCCATGTCTCTCTATCACCTTGGTTCTCAGAATTCTTCAGACAAATGGACTATACAAGTTTTCTTGCTCCATTTGCTCCACAGTGATGCATCTTCACATGGCCATAAGAATAATCTCTTTAAATCCCAAATTTTATAATATCTTTCCCTATTTCAAAGTATAATAGCTCCTAAGTGTGCACACTAACTCTGTCCATTATGTGATCTTTGTCAATTCTTCAGTCTCATCATTATATATTCTCTTCCCTCCCTACCACGAACCTCATACTCTTATCAATTAGTAACAATGGAAATTTACCTCTTTATCTTGAATAGCTACGGTGCTTCACTCCTCTGAATCTGCCTACTCTGTGCTCCCTCTACTCAGAACACCCTTCCTCTTGTAGTCCATTTAGTGAACAGTTTCCATTTTTACTTCTCAACTCAGGGTTCACTTCTCTGTGAAGCGCTTCTCGAACCTTTCCCCATCCCAGTAGAAATCATCATTTTTCCCTAGGTTACCCTATGGAACTTTCATGAAAGCATTCGTATCAGGGTTCCTCTCGTTTACTGTCGATATATCTGTCTCTATTCTGTAATAATAGGCACCCTGGTGAAGTTACTACATCCTATTTAATCTTTATTTCTATAGCCTTCCATAGAATCTGTCATATATTGGGAGCTCAATTATAAGTACTGAATGAATGAAACAACAAGGAAAATAGCTAGGCAGAATACACTTGATGGAATATTTTTTTAAAGAAAGACTGCTCAAAATAATACGGTATTGACCTACATATATATATATGTGTGTGTGTGTGTATATTTTTTTTTTTTTTTTTGACAGGCAGAGTTAGACAGTGAGAGAGAGAGAGAGACAGAGAGAAAGGTCTTCCTTCCATGGGTTCACTCCCCAAATGGCCACTATGGCTAGTGCTACGCCAATCTGAAGCCAGGAGCCAGGTGCTTCCTCCTGGTCTCCCATGCGGGTGCAGGGCCCAAGCACTTGGGCCATCCTCCACTGCCTTCCCAGGCCACAGCAGAGAGCTGGACTGGAAGAGGAGCAACCGGGACAGAATCTGGCACCCCAACCAGGACTAAAACCCAGTGTACCAGCGCGGCAGGCGGAGGATTAGCCTAGTGATCCGCAGCGCTGGCCGACCTACATATATTTGCCTCCTATAAATTCTGCACTTTCTATTTAACCTAATTTTTTAATTAAAAACTTAAGATTTATTCATCTGAGGAAATTTGGTTACATATGTGTGCTAACACTTATTATCACTTAGATATACTGACAATTTCATACATTATAGTAATTGTATCAACTTAATGGAATCTCAAAATTCATGATGGTTAACTTTTAACTGACAAGACCTTAATAACTATCCTGGCTTACCTAGGATTAGCTCAAGTGCTGCTTCTGCCACTCAGTCATGGCTTACTTTTCTAAGCTGCCTTTGGTGCTTAGAAAATGCTCTAGGCCAGTGCCGCTGTTAAAATATGTTATCTGTTCAGAAACTTGTATTTTGTTGAACCTAATCTATTTATGGCTTTCTTTGATTTCTATTCACCTTCAAGTTATTCAAACAGAGATTCTCTGCAAAACATTCAAAGATCATTAAGTGAACACTAAGCTAAGGGGTCTTTACCACTTGTAGTCATGAGAGAATCTGTATCAAAATCTATAATAACTCTCAACATCTTTATCAAGAGTAAATAATACAAGGTCCCATTGGCAATCTGTAGGTGCAATATTTTTTAAAAAGTAATTGACAAATAAAAACCCTTCCCAGGTTAAAAGAAGTGGCATGTTGAGGCTGGTGCCATGGTGTTAGGAGTAAAAGCTGGTGCCTACAGTGCCAGAATCCCATATGGGTGCGGGTTTGAGTCCCAACTGCTCCACTTCCAATCCAGCCCTCTGCGATAGCCTGGGAAAGCAGTAGAAGATGGCCAAGTCCTTGAGCCCCTGCACCTGTGTGGAAGACCCAGAAGAATCTCCTGGTTCCTGGCTTTGGATTGGCACAGCTCCAGCAGTTGCAGCCAACTGGGGAGTGAACCAGCAGATGAAAAACCTCTCTCTCTCTCTCTCTCTCTTTATCTCTCACTCTCTCTGCCTCTCCTTCGCTCTCTGTGTAGCTCTAACTTTCAAGTAAATAAATAAATCTTTTTTTAAAAAAGTGGGATGTATTTTTTGTGTTGGTGACTGTGGGTAGAGTAAAAAGTAGGAAGCTGCGTAAGTAAAACAATATGGAATGATGAGTTTAAAACTTCATAGAGAATTGTAGTCTCACTTGTATATTGTGATTACTGACGCCATAAACAAGAGTGTCAATTGTTAAATCAACAACAGGAGTCACTGTGCACTTAGTCCCCATGTAGGATCTCTGTCCTTAATGTGTTGTACTATGTGAATTAACAGTATAACTAGTACTCAAACAGTACTTTACACTTTGTGTTTCTGTGTGGGTGCAAACTGTTAAATCTTTACTTAGTATATACTAAATTGATCTTCTGCATATAAAGATAATTGAAAATGAATCTTGATGTGAATGGGATGGGAGAGGGAGCAGGAGATGGGAGGGTTGCAGGTAGGAGGGAGGTTATGGGGTGGGGGGGAAGCCACTGTAATCCAAAAGCTGTACTTTGGAAATTTATATTTGTTAAATCAAAGTTTAAAAAAAAAAACTTTATGCTTCTGTGTATTAGCTGATATATTTTTTTTTGACAGGCAGTTAGAGAGAGAGAGAGAGAGACAGAGAATTATAGACAGTGAGAGAGAGACAAAGAGAAAGGTCTTCCTTCTGTTGATTCACTCCCTTAATGGCCGCCACGGCCAGTGCTGCACTGATCCGAAGCCTGGAGCTGGGTGCTTCCTACCAGTCTCCCATGCAGGTGCAGGGCCCAAACACTTGGACCATCCTCCACTGCCCTCCTGGGCCACAGCAGAGAGCTGGACTGGAAGAGTAGCAACCAGGACCAGTACCCTGCGCCCCAACCAGGACTAGAACCCAGGTTGCTGGCACCGCAGGCGGAGGATTAGCCAAGTGAGCCACAGCGCTGGCCAGCTGATATTTAATTAACTACACATCAACTTAGTTTGAAGAATAATTTTTATTTATTTATCTGTATTTATTTGAGAGACAGGCAGAACTCCCATCTACTGATTCACTCTGCAGTTGCTCACACCTCCAAGGGCAAGGCCTTATCAAAGCCAGGAACCAGTAACTTAATCTAGGTCTCTCATATGGGTGTTACAGATCCAACAACTCAAACCCAGGCTCTCTGATATGGAATGCAGGTATCCCAATCAGCTCCTTAGCCACTATGCTCACTGCCTGCTCCAAAGAATAATATTTTTAAAAACATAGGTATGCAAAGGAGGCTACTTCTTGGTTTTTGGTCTAGAATCAGGTACATAATGTTAAGTTATTATTTCATTAAGTTTTAAGCCACATCAATACAATTTCCTAGTTCATTATAGTACAGCAGGTACCCAAATTAATGTTATGTCCAGAATTTGTGGAGATGAGACTGGAATATCCCTAGTTTATTCAATATAGGTACCACATAATCAAAGTTAACCAACTCTCTCAATCATCTGTATGCTCAACTTTATTCTTCTGGGGTACTTTTAGAGATAAGCTCTAAATTCACCTACCTGTGAGAGATTAGTCCTAACCATAAACTTTTAATCAACTTGGTATTTTCAAATCAAACATTTTCCTATTGGCAATTTTTAGAATTCTAACTTTGCTTTTTCACAACATTAGCACTTATATTTTGCCTTTCAGTTAACGTTTATATTCGCATCTTCTCTCTCAGACTAGACAGTAAAACTTTTGAGTTTTCATTTTAACACTTGGCAAATGTATTAATTGATTATCTAGTGATACAGAATGGTGTCGGGCCATAAGATTTATCCCTTACTCTGATATTATTAATAGCAGGATCTCAACTCCTGCATTTTCAGAAGTCAGGTTGTTTGGCTTTGGAATGGAATGACTACATAAGCTAATTTCTAAGATCACTTACAATTCTAAAACTTTATGTGTCACCTGAAGTTTAAATAACTACATTCAAGTTTGGAAACATAAATGTTCAAGAATAGTTCTCTTAAAAAATATAGAGAACAGTTAGGCACATAATGCTAAGAGTTGTTCTTTCCTTAAGGTTTACAACATATCAATACAATTTCTTTTTTCACTACATTAGAATAGCAACATATACCTAATAACATTGTTCCAAATGAAACTGCAAACACTGATCAACTTGTGATTTTTCAAATAGTTTTCCCTATGAGTAGTATCTGTTCTTTTCTTTAGTCTCTGCACAACATTTTTTCAAACTATTATGATGACCTTCAGTTACCATAAATAAACAACATAAAAAGCTTAAGAACTAGGCTGTCATCAACACTTAAGATTTTAGACAAAAAGTTACTCATAGGAATCATTTAAATATGTTTAGATATGCATTTAAAGTTTCTATTCTGTTTTCTGCAGATATTCCAATTGTTTGTCACAGCTGTGAGTTTCAAATTAACACTATCTGGATAAGAACTGATTTGGTAACTTATTAACAGAAATATATAGATGACAGAAGAGTCTACTACCATCATTAGAAATATGAACACTGTACAAGATACCACTCACTAAAGAAAATCACTGATGTGATTCAATCTTCACACATGGTTTTGTAATTTAATTAGCACAGATTTTATCTTTCAGTCAGCAGAGCTTTAAATGAACAGGGAAAACATCAACCTGTCAGGTACAAATAATTCTTCATATTTTCTGAATTCGTTACATTTTTGTACAGCTGGTTACCAATTTTGTGCAATTTAAAAAAGATAACCCAAGGTCTACTTCCACGCTTACTTCAAAAAATCTCCAGATCACACTAACTAAAGTATGCTCATAAAGTTTGTATGAGAGTTCATCAAACTTTTCTGGAGCTCCTGAAAATTAACACCAAAACCTTATTGATGAGACACAAGCCATATAATCAGTTGATTTCATTCACATTAAACAAAATGAATGATTAAATCCTTCTCTATCAATTCTGCTTCAATACAGAAAAAAAAAAAAAAAAGCTATTCGCTTCACCTTAATTACAAAAGTAGCCTAACTCTTATGTTACAAACATAGAAACATTAAAAGATACTATGTACATGAACTTTAATAAATTACCAGGTTCAGTTCCAGAGCTGAGATGTCATTTACTCCTAATGATATAATAAATATCAAATGGTGTTATTTGGTCATTCCGAATTATAAAATCTAACATGAACCTTGCCTAGGCAAACCAATTTTCTTTCACAACAACAACAACAATGCAAACACACAGAAAACCACACAGCCACGGCCACAGCCACAGGGCAATTCAGTGGGTATGGATTTTTGCTGTTTGGTGTAAAGTGTTGAATGCCCGCACGCACTTTCAGCTCTCAGAAGAAATCACCAGTGTTCTAGAAGCACTTCAACTCCGCATGACCTTTAAGTTTTACAAGCAGTGCAGTAGATTCGGGGAGGGGGGTGTCTAGAGATAAAGCACACCTGCTTCGATTTTTCCTCTAACGGGTCAAATTGCCGTTTGGTCGTACTACGTTTTCCATTCCTAATCAGAAGAGATGAAGGATCGCTAAGACTCGGGATTAACTTCCTTGCGGAGAGCCAGCCTCGCAGCCCCTCACCTTGCGAGAGGCTGGGTTGGACCCAAGTGATGGAGTGGAGAGCGCGAAGTCTACCCACAGCACTACCTGTGGCGCCCAGCGAGGGGCTCGGGTGGGATGGCACACGGGACTTCTCCTGGACCACCTTTGGGGAAGTGTCCCAGGATGTGTGCGGTCCCGCTCGCTCTGAAGAGAAAGGGCATCGCGGGACCGCTTTCCCTTGGCTCGCCCCATCCGGCCCTTCACGCTCAGCGTTCACCCCGGAGCTGGCGGAGGGCGTGGGGGAGGCAGGCAGCTGGTCCCCGGGGCCCCAGGACTGGTTCCCAGCGGCCGCCGCTAGGCCTGGGCCATGCCCGCGGCCTCGGGGGCTGTGATGAGAGGGGCGCTCCGGGTCCCGCCCCGGCTCTCCCAGCGCGTCCCCAGACCCAGCCCTCGACTCACCGCTCTCCACCTCGCTGCCTTTCTTGGCGGTCGCCGCGTTCCCCATGACTGGGGCGATGGCAAGAAGGGGTCAGGGAGAGGAAGGGGGCTGGGGCCGACTCCGCCGTTCCACAGTCTAAGCCAACTCCCGCTTCTGCACCCGCCAGAGCAAGGGTTGCGCCCCGGTGCCCGCGATCCGGGCGGGAAGACCGGGCCGGGTCTGAGGAAAGGGATTCAGCCAACTCCACAGCGGCGGCGGCGGCGGCGGCGGCGGCGGCGGCGGCAGCGGTGGGGTAGCGGCGGCGGCGGCGGCAGCGGCGGCGGGCAGACACTCCCCCTTCCCCCAGCCCGCCCTCCCTGCGCGCCCCCGGACAGCCGCGCGCCCCGGGCTCGGCCCTAGCCCGGGTATATCTCCGCGGGCGGGCGCGCGCGCCGGAAGTGACGTGCGGGCCCGGGCCCGGGGGGCCCGCGGTGGGTCCCCGCTCTGCTTAGCTGGGGGGCCGTGGACTGAGATGGGGCGCAGAGGCGGCCGGGGGAGGTTCCTCGCTGCTGTGTCCCCCGTCTGGCACTCGGGCGCCCGTCCTCGAGGTAGCGGGAGGCGGCGTGAGAACCGTTAGTTGTGAAGAACGGAGAATCCTCTCCTGCCTAGCGCTCCCCGCCTGGGCCCCCGACGTCCTGAGATGGCCGGGGTTGCTTTCCTTGTGCAACGCGGCGGCTCCTAGCTCGAAGGCTGCCTTCTCCCCGCCCGGGCCGGAGAGGAACCGCACCGTCGGGCTGGAGACGGCACGCGAAGGGAAACCTCTGGGCCGCGGTATAAGCCCGGTCCCTGCTAGGGTCCTGGGTCAAGCCTGTGTTTCCCTGGCAGATGCAGGTACTCGCGGAGCCTACATTGTTGTCCTTCCGGTTCCTGGGCTCTGGTACCCTAGCCCTGGGATGTTTGCAGTGAGGTTGTTCACTCGCAGGTTTTGTCAGACGTCCCAGAGGAAGATGAAGAAAACGTTACTGTTTCTGCAGAATTTCGGTGGATGTGGAGCATTGTACTTAGCAACTTTGTAGATCTCAAAATAAAATACATTCGCCATTGTTAGTGCATTTGTTTTAATACAGAAATTAGGTTACTTGGGTTGCTATTAAGTTTACTTATCAGGTCGTTTTATGCGGCCATCTAGTATTTTCTTCTTGCATGTTCCTTTGGACTTTGTTTTGTGAACATTTATTCCGAATTTAAAGTAGAATGAGTCCTCTCGGAGGGGCAGATAATACATGAATGTATTTTGTGTCCACAGGCACTGCAGTTGTTTAATGAATACCTGTTGGCTTGAAAATAAGCTGAGGAAATTTCTCAGGATTAAAAAAAAAAAAAAGAAGAAGGAAAAAGCTTCAATACTCACAAAAAAACAGAATGGTAACTGTAGGAGTTTCTCAGTAAACTCTTCTTATTGTTAGTTTTGTAAAAATATCACATATTTACATCATGCATAATGTATTCCAAATACAAGCAGTAGCTCATTTGATCCTTAGAACGCAATGCCATACAGCCTGGTACTTATTAACAGACAACATGGAGAAGTTAACTAACGCACCCAGTGGTATCCAGCTGTTACCTGGCAGGAGCAAGGTTGGAGCCTAGGCATTTGGGTTCTAAAGTCTGAGAGTCTGTCCATCATGCTATCAGTCAAATGTGTATGCTGTAGTAAATTGCATTTCCAATATTTGAAGTCTATAGAGTTGAAAAGGTAGATGCACAATGAGTATTCTTCTTGATGGAAATTCATTATATTGTTTTCTGGGTTTCCAATAAATCCAAATAAAACAATATGGAACCAAAGATTTTGATTAGATGATGTGAGATTTTGTATCAGCAGGCAACAATACCACGTTTAGTTTTTTGGTTGTGACATTTTGGCCTGCATAAATTAAAAAGTCATTAGCATCGAACCATATATATAATAAAAATTTTATACTCTATTTTTGGAGCAAATCCTTTTAGACTCTTGGAATAATCATATTGCCTTCACTGGTTCAGTTTTTAAATGCATGCCTTTTTAAAGACCAACTAATAATAAAAGAGTAGTTAAATGCATAATATGTCACTTGCCATTACAAACACACAGAGAGAGAAAGAGAGAAGTACAGAGAGTCAAAGAAAGAGAGTTTCCACTCATTGGATCACTCCCCCAGACACCTGCAGTACCTCAAATTGGATCAGGTGGAAGCCAGTAACCAGAAACTCAGTCCAGTTCTCCCACATGGTTGGTGGCAGGAAACTAGAGTCAGGAGCCAGAGCCAGGTATTGAACTCAGGTACTCTAATATGGGATGTGGGCATCTTACCCACTTAGCTAAATGTCTATGCCATCATGTAGTTTTGAATTCTATGTTTCTAATGAGAGGGGAGCCATAAGTTTAATAATTCATTAATTTGAAAAGGAGAGAGCTCTTATAAAGTTAGATGTAATAATAGCCTGGAAAATTAACACATAAAAATAAAATTATTTTGTTTTCTCAATTTATCATTGCTTAAGGAAGTATATTATTTGCTAATGGAAAAAAATCTATTTAAAATTATTTTACCATTTTTATTTTTTCTTTATATGGTTACTTCAGTTTTATATTATCTTACACTGCTGCTCTGATTCAATGAAGCTTATACTTTAAAAGTACAGTTTGATTGGTTAACATTCATAATTATTATAACTACATACAAGTTGTTTTCTATATTAAAAATGATTTCCCTCTAGGGAGCCACTGTTTGGGTGATATCTAAAAGACTATTTCAAGAATTGTTTCTAAATTCTAGAAGAGGCAGAAGTTTTATTACTTTTCCAGTTATTCTTGAACGATTGGACTAGTGTGGGACAATTGCTACCTTGGGCCACAAATGTCTTTGCTTTGCACCAGATCTAGATCTTTTTCCAGGGAAGCAGACTTATTAAGAAGGGAGTCATGGCCGGCGCCGCGGCTCACTAGGCTAATCCTCCGCCTAGCGGCGCCGGCACACCGGGTTCTAGTCCCGGTCGGGGCGCCGGATTCTGTCCCGGTTGCCCCTCTTCCAGGCCAGCCCTCTGCTGTGGCCCGGGAGTGCAGTGGAGGATGGCCCAGGTGCTTGGGCCCTGCACCCCATGGGAGACCAGGAAAAGCACCTGGCTCCTGGCTCCTGCCATCGGATCAGTGCGGTGCGCCGGCCGCAGTGCGCTGGCCACGGCGGCCATTGGAGGATGAACCAACAGCAAAAGGAAGACCTCTCTCTCTGTCTCTCTCTCTCACTGTCCACTCTGCCTGTCAAAAAAAAAAAAAAAAAAAAAAAGGGAGTCATACAGAAAACAGACAGCCTCCCTTTCCATATAATATTTTGGCTAACCTCAGAACATGTAAGACTATGTAGCAGGGAAAATTCTATCAGTGGTAGCTTTAAGAAATAATTATCCTTTTTTCAATAATTTATTTTTAATTAATGAATGAATGAGTTAATTAAATGTATTCATTTGAAAAGCAGAGAGACAGCTCCCATTAGTTGGTTCAACTCCAAATGCCCACAACAGCTAGGGGTGGGCTTAGGTGAAGCCAAGAGCTAGGAACTCAGTTCTCACCTCACATTTCCGTGGCGGGGGCCCAAATATTCAAGCCATTAACTGCTGCCTCCCAGGGTGTGCATTAGCCAGAAGCTAGAACTAAAATCAGACCTGAGAATTGAACCCAGGCACTCTGATATGGGATGCAGTTGTTCCAAAGAGTGTTTTAGTTATTAAACCAAATGCTCACTTCATATTTTCTAGTACTTTATAAAAAATTTTTCATGTATCATTATCTTATCTGACCCTCACAACAAACATACATAAGAGAAATAGATATTAGCACCATTTTACAAATGTTTAAAATAAAATGCCAAAGAAATGCAGTCACTTGGTCAAGGTCACTCAAAGAGTAAAAGGCAAAGCATCAGATTACCTGCAATCACTGTGTGGCAGAAACAATCTTGATCCTCATTAAGATTAGGTTTTATTATTTCTAGTTTCCAGATGAGGAAATGAAGGCTTAGGAACAAGGAGCCTTGGCTCCCTTCTTCCTAGAATCATCTGTTCACTCAAGAATGAGAAAAGGGAAAGAATGAGAGAATGAGTAAATTTTTACTCATTTATTTTCTAGTTTTTACTTATATTGTCAACTTGATTTCTGAGTCCTTTCAAAGTAAAGCAGCATATAAACATAATGTATGTCAAAAATACTTGTTTTTCTTTTATGGTCAGTGGAACAGATAAACTTGAAACTGATAACTACTGAACAATAATGACTGAGTCATTTTGTTTTTATATTTTACTTTACATCAAATAAACGCAAGTGAAGACTAATTTAACCATCACAGGGTTGTGATTATTTTGACTAATAATCCATAATCTTTATAGTCTAATATTTTATTATTGGATAAGATTCCTAAACCAAATGCACCCCTATGAATATAAGGCAAAGTGCAAAATAATGCTTCCAAATGAGGAAGTAAATGTACAGCTAAAATGTTATAATTCTTCAAATCATGCTAGTACAGTACGAAGTTGTCTTGTTGGGAGTAATCCCAACTGCTTTATTCAATAATGAATTGAGTATCTGAAGTTTGTTATGCATTTTGTGGAATATTCTTTTTCAATAAGAAAACTAAAGTAGTTGACTTTGATTAAGTAACCTGGTAAAAAGTCAACAAAAATGAGCTAGCCCCAGAGTAGAATTATAGCTTACTTCTTTTGCAGAAGGACTAGAATACAAATGAGAAAACAAAGCAGGTTCAGAAGAGGAGAAAAATGATTTCCTTTCTTATATATAGGAACTCTCAAAGTTTACATTTTTTTCCACTGTTCTTGCTTTATTAGTGTGTTTTTATTGAAACTGTTGTTAAATGTGAATTTCAGTGGTGTGCTATACATTTTTTCACATATACATGCAGAACAAAGATTCAGATTTACAAAACACTTGCTGCTTTATGAGATTGCCAAAAATTGTGCAAATCTTTTAGGAAACCTCAGTTTGTAACTGGAGCCTATCTTGACCAAGGTGAAAAAAAGGAGAATCTGGCTAATGAGATTAACATGCTGATGTTATTGATATTGACAAACCAAAGTACGGTATAGTCAGGTAGAAAGGATTCAACATTTGCAGACAAAAATCTAAGCTCATATTGGGGTTTCACTACCATATGTGATCTCCACATAAATTACTTAATTTCCCTTGGTCTTAGTTTCCTGAGTGTAACAATACGTGGATTAAATTAAATAATCTATAAAATCACCCAGGATAACTTTGGTTATATAATAGAGATTCAGTAACTATAAATCTGCCTGCTACCTTTTAATAACATTGTGTTTTCTTTCACTTAGGTTTCAACAGTCATTCAATAGATTTGGTTATAGTGGATTTAATGAGTTCCTATGTGCAAAGCATTATGCACAGTCCAAATATGAACCCTCATGAAGTTTTTGTGCAAGGGAAGATGGATGTATAAGTAATTCTATAAAAATAAGACAAATTAAAATTTTTACTATAGTATAAATATAAGTGACTCATTAAAGAAATGAAAAGGAAAGTGCTGTTGAATCACAGACCATATAAGAATTCAGCTTTGGAATTTGATGTTAAATATGTGGGGAAGATTGTTGAGAACTAAAATCACACGAGCAGAGGCTTTCATGGAAATTATCCCTGTGTCATACTAGATCAGATTTTATGGAAGAATGCAGTAACATTTGCAACCTTCAAACCAAATTGTGATTATTCTGGGAAAACTTAAATTCCATTGAGATATGTGGACTTTGTTTATTATGTGATAGAGAACCACTTAAGTTATTTTAAAAGAGTGGTAACATAATCTTACATCTTATTAATAAGCTAACTTTGATAGCAATATGACGTATACACTGAAGAAGCAATATAATGGCAGCAAGTAGACCTGTAAAGTGATTGTTGTAATAGAAGAATGACATGAAGGTATTAAATATTGTGGTAGTGGTGGAAGAGAAAAAGGGTGCCTGTGAGACATTTCAATGTTAAGATCAGTAGAGTTTGTTGTCTGTCAGGACTCTAAAGTATAATATAAGTGATAGATATCAAATTCAAATTAGCTTGAGAAAAGTGAATTTTTTGAGTCATAGAACTGGAAAGTCTAGGTTGGACATGGTTTTAGGTTTAAGTAGATCCAGTAATTTAAGGCTATGTATCTCCACTTATTGGCCCTTATTCTTTTTATACATTTGACTGTGTTCTACTAAATAGTTTCTGCCCACATGACAGATTTACATCCTTCCAGTTTAGCTACTCACTGTACTGAAGAGTTTCATGTTTTCTCTTCCTTTTATTGGTTTCACATGGATCACATGATTATTCTTGTGCAAGGGACTTTGACATGGAATAAGAGAATTTCAGTTTTCTAGAAGTCTTTGAATAAGGTAGACAAAAACAACGGCCACCCAATATAGTGGAAATGAAAGACTAAAACTTCAGTTTCCTATCTTAGGTGACTGGATAAGAGAGATCCAGAATAAAGGAGAAAAATTTTATTTTTATATTAATGAGAGATCTGTGACTTGGTTCATATTGAATTTGAGTTGACAGTGGGACATCTATATGGGGATGATGAACAGCAAAGCAAATATAAAGTCAGATCAGTAGAAATATTGTTGAGTTCACTACGAAGACTAGAGTCAAAGCCACAGCTCTGAAAGAAATGGAGATAACATGTAAACAGAAGAAGGCTGCTAAGGATGGACGAAGAAGAAAGAGGTCAGAAAAGAAGCCTGGTATAGCAGGAGCCTGTCATGGTCAGACAAAATCAAAGAGAACCAGGAAATATGGTCATAGAGGTCAATAAGGAGATAAGAGCAGCAGTTTGAAATTGATGCTAGAAATTTATCCTAATGAATATGTATAAGCAAAACAGAAATGTATTGGAAGGATATACAGATGCTTGTAGAAATGAAAGGAAAGGTAGAGAAGCAGTTGGGGACATTCAGAAACCAGGCAGTGCCAGTGTTGAAATCACAGTGGCTGCTTGGCATCTATCCTTGATACAACCACCAAGGAGTGGGAGTGGGAAACTCCTTTCAGTCTTGTTCCTTTTCCCACAGTTCCATTTCTGAGGGGAGAAGTCCAATGGCCGACCTTAGGAAGTCTCTGCTTCTTACCTAGGATGAGGCAAATGATTAGTGGTCTCATAAGACTCTTCAGTGAAAGCAGAAATTTCCCCTTATCAAAAGAAGATGGAATGGAAGTTCAACACTCAATTAAAAAAAAAGGCACAACAATGTGTGCTACAGAGGACTTATTTGATGGTATTGGTAAAGACAAGCAGTTCTCCCCAGTGGAGCTGCCTTGGAGGTAGTACCTTATGTACTTTATCATAAAGTCATAGATCTTTTTGGTTTGAGATACAACAAATATTCTGTTACCTGATATTGTGGGCAGAAGAATGCTCTTTCTAAAAATATCCATGTCTTAATTCCTAGAATCTGTGAATATATTACCTTACCTACATGACAAAGGGAAATTGAGATTTCTGATTAGCTGACTTTAAAATGGGGTAATCATTCTAGACTATCTTGGTGGGCCCCATGTAATCACAATGGCCTTTAAAAGTGTAAGAGGGAGACAGGAGATGAGGTCAGAGAAATGTGATATGAAAAAGACTCAACACCATTGCTTGCTTTGACAATGGAGAAAGGGGGCCAAAAGTCACGGAATAGGTGTGCAGCCTCTTGAGTGCAAAAAGCGTGGAAAACCAGTTCTTCTCTATAGTCTCCCAAAAGGAACATGCTCTGCCCAATGAGACCCATATGACTTCTGACCTATTGAACTCTAAGATCATTTTGTTTTAAGCCACTAAATATGATAATTTGTTATGTCAGCTAAACTAAAACACACCACCACATTCAAACAGAGACAAATAAAGAGTTAAGTGATTTGCTAAATTGTCCTAAGCTTTAGATTCCAAAGTTAGTATTCATTATATATAAGTCACGTGTGCTAGATATCCTTGCCAATAAAACTAGTGATTGTTTGGAAACAGGATAAAAATGAAAAGTAAGTTTGATTTTCCTCTTAATTATTCTGTTAAATAATTTTAGGGTTCAACTAAGGAAAACGAAGTTAAGTATAATTTCATAGTTTTTTTTTACCTATTGAAAGGGTTATTTAAATAATATCTGTGGAGTATAGCAGAACCATTTTATAATGTTAAGGTGAGTTTTATTTCTTTTTACTTTAAACCTGACAACTACCTTCCTCTCAGTATCATGTCCAAATGCTTTAGTTTTTAGTATGAATTACTTATAACCATAATTATTCTCTCAGAAAAGATGAACCTTACTAAATATTTTTTTAAATCAGTGACTATGCAAGTTTAGGAATGGGTAAAGAGAGAGAAATGTTTCTTCTTAGAGGAGATTTCAAAATGTCATGGTAATTTAGGAGAGTGGAAATGTGGAAGGAAGATATAAATGGAATAATTAGCAAGATATCAGGAGATTGGGAATATTATATAGGGTGGTGCAGCCAATGCAGATAACAGATCTGACATGTGATTACAAGTTATGTTTTACATAGCACATAAAGTAGTGCCCAAATCGTCTTCGATTAAAAGTTCTGCTTCATGGCCGGCACCATGGCTCACTAGGCTAATCCTCCGCCTTGCGGCGCCGGCACACCGGGTTCTAGTCCCGGTTGGGGCGCCGGATTCTGTCCTGGTTGCCCCTCTTCCAGGCCAGCTCTCTGCTGTGGCCCGGGAAGGCAGTGGAGGATGGCCCAAGTCCTTGGGCCCTGCACCCCATGGGAGACCAGGATAAGTACCTGGCTCCTGCCATCGGATCAGCGCGGTGCGCCAGCAGCAATGCACCAGCCGCGGCAGCCATTGGAGGGTGAACCAACGGCAAAGGAAGACCTTTCTCTCTGTCTCTCTCTCTCACTGTCCACTCTGCCTGTAAAAAAAAAAAAAAAAAAAAAAAAAAAATTCTGCTTCATGCAACAGCAACAGTAACAGCCTTGTCAGTCTTCCTTCCTTCCTTCCTTCCTCCCTTCCTTCCTTCCTTCCTTCCTTCCTTCCTTCCTTCCTTTTATGTGAGAGAGCAAAATAGAGAGAGAGATGGGGAGACATGTAGACAGATATCTTCCATCCACTGGTTCATTCCCACAATAACCAGGGCTGGACCAGGATGGAGCCAGGAGCCTAAAACTCATTCTGGATCTCCCCTATGGTGGAAAGGATCCAAGTAATTCAGCCATCATCTGCTGCCACCCAGAGTGTGCATTACTGTCTCTACGGGTTCACATTAGCAGGAAGGTGGATTGGAAGCAGAACAACCAGAATTTAAAGCAAGTACTTCAATATGGGATGCAGGCATCCCAAGTGGTGACTTAACACTGTATCCAACACCCACCCCAACGGCCTTGTCTTTGTGGTTGCCTGAGGGGAAATGATAAAGTATAAAGGACCATTTTTGCCTTTGGCTTTAAAATTATGGCTGAGAGCACTCTGGCCTCAGAATCGGCCCTTAAAGCATTCGGATCTGGCTGAAAAGCCCATGAGAGTATTCAGGCATGGAAAGCCAAGACACTCTGGGAAAAAAAAAAAAAAAAAAAAAAAACACCTAAATGAAAGATCTCCACGAGTGAGATCCCAGTGGAAAGAACAGGTCATCAAAGAAGGAGGTACCTTTCTCTGAAGGGACGAGAGAACTACCACTCTGACTACAACCTTTTCTAAATATGATCAGAGTCGGTGAACTCAAAAGGCTTCCATAGCCTTGGCGACTCATGACAAGAGCCTAGGGTGATTACTGATGCCATAAACAAGAGTGTCAATTCGTTAAGTCAACAACAGGAGTCACTGTGCACTTACTCCTCATGTAGGATCTCTGTCAATGTGCTGTACATTGTGATTTAATGCTATAACTAGTACTCAAACAGTATTTTTCACTTTGTGTTTCTTTGTGGGTGCAAAACTGTTGAAATCTTTACTTAATATATGCTAAACTGATCTTCTGTATATAAAGAGAATTGAAAATGAATCGTGATGTGAATGGAAGGGGAGAGGGAGCAGAAAAGGGGAGGGTTGCAGGTGGGAGGGAAGTTATGGGGGGGGAAGCCATTGTAATCCATAAGCTGTACTTTGGAAATTTATATTTATTAAATAAAAGTTAAAAAAATCATGGCTGAGAAATAAACAGTCTTAAGTTAAAATGGAACAAAGAATAAAAATTCCCAAGAGGCAAGAAATCAGAGTGCAAGGGGTCCGTGAAAGTAAGCCCAGCAAAGCTGTATATAAAATCCTAAGGAGTGTTTTGGATACTAACACTCATATAATCAGGATTTGAATCAACTGTCTGTAGAAGCTGAGTAGCTGGTTGATCCCAACTGAACTCAAGGCTACAAAATCACAACCATCAATACTACCACTATCATGAATCCTAAAACTTACAGAAGGTTCTTCATGTACCAAGCTGTGCACTAAAACCTTGTAAATATACTACCTCATATAACTCACGTAATAATCCTATAAGCTATTATATTCCCATTTCACAAAATGAAAATATATAGGGAAAATGAAAAACAAAACAATACAAAAATTTCCTTAACGTTTTTATACCTAGGAAATGAAGAACTATATGAATTTCAGTTGAACCCAGATTTATCTTATTCCAGAACCATACCTAGTAAAACAGTGAATCCAAATATCTTATCTGAACCATGCACATTAAAATGATGGGTGAGTGCTTGTTTTAAAAATACAAATTCCTAGATGCTATACAAGTCAAAATCTTTTTTTTTTCTTAAGAATTATTTTATTTACTTGAAAGACAGAGTTACAGAGTGAGGTAGAGTCAGAGAGAGAGAGGTTTTCCGTTCCACTGGTTCACTCCCCAGCTGACCACAACTGCCAGAGCTGAGCTGATCTGAAGCCAGGAGCCAGGAGCCTCCTCCAGGTCTCCCACGTGGGTGCAGGGGCCCAAGGACTTGGACTTGAGCCATCTTCCACTGCTTTCCCAGGCCATAGCAGAGAGCTGAATCAGAAGAGAAGCAGCCGGGACTCAAACCAGCACCCAAATGGGATGCTGGCACTGCAGGTCAGGGCTTTAAGCCACTGCACCACAGCGCCGGCCCCACAAGTCAAAATCTTTTGTGTGAACTCAAAATAATCTAACTTTTAGCAAAATGTGGTCTGTGTATATGGCTTTAATCCTTATGTGCTTAAGTGTGACCCATAAACCCACTTAAGTTTAAGAATCACTACACTCTTCTGTTGTATACAAATCCTACTTCCCTAGATCAATAGTTCTAACACAGGGTTGGTCAGGCAACCCTTGATTGTATTTAGGATAGTACCTAACTTTTGGAATTGGTAAAGATAATTTATATAGCATATTTTTACTATCTGTTTATGTAAGAGTACTTCAAAAATCTCATGGAAATGTGCATTATTTTATAATTCCATTTTTCTATGAACTTTGAGGCCCCCTTGTACACATATATTGCATAGTATGGTATGGGGAAATCAATGAGAAAATGGTTGATAGAGGAAACTGAAGAATTATTGAGTCTTACTTGGAGCTATGGGCTGTGCTAGACATTTATATTAACCCTAATGTCAATCCTAAGTAATTATCCAAACTGTCTCCTCTCCCACATCTCGATAACAGAGCCCCAGATCTTCAGATTTCTTTTGTGTAATTGCATTAGTTCTGTAATTAGTCTCTCTATCCCCTATGTTCCTCCTATCCCTGGTATTAAATACTCTCAGATTGTAGAGTATACTTTTAAAAGGCTGCATAAATACAAATGTGCAAATTCTATATAATAACCATAACCCAAAATTCCTATACCCACATTCAGGCCAGAAACAGAGTATTATCATTCCTCAGATGCCTCTTACATGAGCCTGCCTGCCTCATTGCCCCCATCCAAAGATATATCCTTAATTAATTCTCTTTTCTCCTGTGTAGTTTCTGTGGGATTATTTTAGGGGTTTGTTCTTTTTTTTTGCTACCTAATAATATAGCTCTAAAAAATACTCTTCAGTTTCACCTGTTTTTGAAATTCAGAAGAATTTGTAAGAATTCTGTAACTTGCTGCTTTCATTCAACATTGTTTTTGAGGTCTAGTCATGTTGATGTATGTTCTGTAGTTCATTTTATATCTATAATATTTTATGAATATACCATAAATTATTTCTACATCAAACAAATGGATGTTTTAGAATTTTTTATTTGAACAATGTTTCCATGAGCACTCTTGCTTATAAGCATACGCATTCAATAGTTTATTTAGGTATATAACTAATAGTGGAATTGAGGTTATGTAGAGTTTGAGCATGTTCAGTTTTCCTGGGTAATAGAAAACTGCTTTCAAAAGTGATTTATCAATTTATATAAATGGCAGTAACAGCTAACAATAAATTCCTACTCTTGTACATCTTCGTATAATTATGTGGTCTAACATTTCCATTCTGACCAATCTGGAAAGTGATTTAACTTACATAGTGGAGAAATTGAGTATAATTTCTTATGTTTGAAAACTATTTATATATCTTTTAATGTAAAATTTCTATTCATTAGTGTTACCCACTATTCCATTGAGTTATTATCCTTTTTCTTATTGGTTCTTAGATGCCATTGGTATTTACTAAATTCTAATCCTTACAACTACAGTAACTATCTGGTTTCTATTTGTGGTTTGACTTTTTATCTTTATTATGATATTTTGATGCATTTAATATTTTATAAGTTTTATTGAAGATCATTGACATAGTTAAATGGACAATAAGGTTGTCTTTAATTTTTGTTTATATCAAAAAAATTTCATTTATTTCATATATACAGCTTTAAGAACATAATGATACTTCCCCCTTGATCCTCCCTCCATCCTCCCCACTCTCCTCTTTTCTTATTTTTCTTTTAATTTTTGTAATGACATACTTTAAATTTTACTTTATAATCACATAATTAATACATATTGTCTCATGTATCAATGATTCACTCTTTTTATTGCTGAGTAGAATATCATTGAATGACTTTTTTTTTTTAATTTATTTGACAGGTAGAGTTACAGACAGTGAGACAGAGAGACAGAGAGAAAAGTCTTCCTTCTATTGGTTCACCCCCCAAATGGCTGCTGCGGCCGGCACGCTGTGCCGATCCGAAGCCAGGAGCCAGGTGCTTCTTCCTGGTCTCCCATGTGGGTGCAGGGGCCCAAGCACTTGGGCCATCCTCCACTGCCTTCCCGGGCCACCGCAGAGAGCTGGACTGGAAGAGGAGCAACCGGGACAGAACCGGAGCCCATATGGGATGCTGTTGCTGCAAGCAGAGGGTTAAACAAGTTAACCCTCATGGTGCCAGCCCTGAATGACTATATTTTTTAAAGATTTATTTATTTATTTGAAAGTCACAGTTACAGAAGGAGGGAGAGACAGAGAGATCTTCCATGCACTGGTTAACTCTCCAGATAGCCATATCAGTCAGGGTTGGGCCAGGCTGAAGCCAGGAGCCAGGAGCTTCTTCTGAGACTCCCACATGTGTGTAGGGACCCAAGGACATGGGCCATCTTCTGCTGCTCTTCCAGGTACATTATCAGGGAGCTAGGTCACAAGTGGAGCAGCCAGGACTTGAATCTGCGCCCATATGGGTTGCCAGCACTGCAGGCGGCAGCTTAACCTTCTAAGCCACAGCACTGGCCCCCCAAATGACTCTATTTATATGGTTATTAATTGACCAGCATTCCCATTAGTTCCATTTTTTTTTTTTTGGTCTGTTTCAGCAAAGCTACTGTGACTATTCCTGCTCAAGTCTATCATTTTACATTTCCAACAGCATGAAAGTTCCAATCACTTCACCTCCTCACAGCAATTTGTATATTTTTTTTTGCTTTTCAGTGCTAGACACTCTTTTTTAAATTTTATTTAAGCTACACAAATTTCATGTATTTCATATATACAAATTTAGGAACATAGTGACACTTCCCCTCTTACCCTCCCTCCTGCTCATGCTCCATTCCATCTTCCTCCTCCCTCTCACATTCCCACTCTTAATTTTTACAAAGTCTATTTTCAGTTTACTTAATATAGTATAATTAACCCTACACTTAGTAAGAGTTCAATAATAGTATAAAGAAAACAAACAAACAAAAACCCTTTGTTCCTTAATGGAAGAGACAAGGGCTGTAACTTAATCATCAAATCTAAAAATGTCAATTTCACTCCAATACATCAAATTTTAGGTACTCTATTAGCTACCACAGATTAGGGAAAACATGATCTCTGTCTTTCTGGGACTGGCTTATTTCACTAAGTATAATGGTTTTCATTCACATTCATCGTTTCAAAGGACAGGATTTTATTTTTTTTATAATTGAGTAGTATTCCATGGTGTATATATCCCATAATTTCTTTATCCGGTCAACAGTTGATGAATATCAGAGTTGATTTCATATCTTAGCTATTATGAGTTGTACTGCAATTAGGATGGCAACACCTGCCTTTTTTTTTTTTTTTTTTTGCTTTCTGTTGGCATGGAATATTTTTTCTATCCTTTCACTTTCGATCTACATGTATATTTGTTGGTGAGATGTGTTTCTTGTAAGCAACAAATACATGGGTCTTGTTTTTTAATCCATTCAGCCAGTCTGTATTTTTTAACTGGAGAGTTGAGGCCATTTACATTCAAGGTGACTATTGGTAAGTAACAACTTGGTTCTGCCTAGCATATTATGTCATTCACTAACCCACCATCTTGGAATCTCCAATGTTAGACATTCTAACAAATATGTCATGGTAGCCTATTGAGGCAATAATTTACATTTATTACTAGGATTGTCTTTTTGTGTGCTTACTTGCCATTCAAATATTTTCTTGGTAAATATCTGTTAAGACATTTTCCCATTTGTAATTGTGTTTTTATTATTGAATTTTGAAAGTTTATTATATATTCTGAATACAGGTATTTTGTCAGATATATATATATTTTTTTTCATTCCATTAACAGTGTCTGTCAAAGAACAGAAGTTCCTAATTTGGATGGTGTTCAATTTTTTAATAATTTTCTGTTTTGGATCTTGTTTTATTGCATATCCAACAATTTTTAACTTAGGCACAAATTTCAATCACAGATGGCTTCACTGGTGAATCTTACCAAAGATTTAAGAAAGAAATAGCACCAATTCTATACAGTCTTTCAGAAAATTGAAGAAAGAAGTATACATCTCAACTTACTCTATTGAGCTACCATAATTCTGTTACCCAAACTAGAAAAAGACATTACAAAGAAAAAAATCATGAACGCACATACAAAAATTCTAAATGAAATTCTAATACACTGAATCTAACAATATGTAAAAGGGATAATACATCATTGCTAACTGAGGCTTATCCCAGAAATGCAAGGTTATTTTAACATAGAAAAACCTATCACTGTGTTAGCAACGTAGAACAGAAAAACCAAAATTATCTAAATAAATGAATAAAGCATTTGACAAAATACAACTTCCAATGAACTAAGAAAAAAAGAAAACTACTTCAGCCTTTAAATGACATCCGCAAAAACCCTGCAGCAAGTATTCTTAGTGGTGAAAGAACAAATGCTTCCTCTCCGAGTGAAGTAAATGTGATGGAACAGTTGGTAAAGCTGCTCCTTGGGATGCTTGCATCCCTTTTTGGAGTGCCTGGGATCCAGTTTTCTGCTAATGTACATCTTGTGATGATGGCTCAAGTACTTGTGTCTCTTCTACTCAATGGGAAATCTGGATGGATTTCCTGGCTCTTGGCTTTGGCCCTACTCTTGCAGGCATTTTGGTAGTGAGCCAGTAGATGGAAGATTTCTACCTATCTGTAGCTCTGTCTTTCAAATCAATAAATAAACTTAAAAATGTGTATACACTGAGAATTTAGGAGTAAATCTTACAAAAGAGGTTCCAGACTTGACAACTTACAAATACAAAGCTTTGCTGTGAGAAGATTACAAAGAACTAAATAAATAGAGTGGCAATACCATGTTCATAGACCAGAACATTTGGTTTTGCTTTGATAACGATTCTCAAAATTCTCCTGTACACTCAATGCATTCCCAAGACAGATTACAACAGGACAGTGTTGTTTTGTTGTTTTTAATTGACAAGTTGATTTTAAAGTTCATATAAGAATGAAAAAGGTTTAGTATAGTAAACATAACTTTGAGAAAGAAGAAGCAGGTTGGAAGAATTGCACTACCTAACTGAAACACTTGTAATAAAACTACAGTAATGAAAAGAGGGTGCTATTGGTAGTAAGACAGACAAGAAAATCAATAGAACAGAATAGAATGTCCAGAAATGGACCCATACATATCTTTTCTTTTCTTTTCTTTTCTTTCTTTCTTTTTCTTTCTTTTTTTTTTTGACAGGCAGAGTTAGACAGTGAGAGAGAGAGACAGAGAGAAAGGTCTTCCTTTTTCCGTTGGTTCACCCCCCAAGTGGCCGCTATGGCCCACGTGTTGCGGCTGGCACACTGCACTGATCCGAAGCCAGGAGCCAGGTGCTTCCTCCTGGTCTCTCATGCGTGTGCAGGGCCCAAGGACCTGGGCCATCCTCTACTGCCCTCCCGGGCCACAGCAGAGAGCTGGATGGGAAGAGGAGCAACCGGGACTAGAACCTGGGGTGCCAGCGCCACAGGCAGAGAATTAGCCTAGTGAGCTGCGGCGCCGGCTAATACATATATTTTCAACTGATTGTTGATAAAGGAACAAAAGATCCAAAGGTGTAAATTCAGCGAAAGATGGATAATCCTTTATCAATATTTTTTAACAAGAACTTTGATCTATCCCTTCCACTATATACAAAAGGTAATAATTTATGAAAAAGTTTTCAATTTTCTTATATAAGCGCTTGTCCATTTTACTTATCCTTCCTCCTTTCCCATGCCTGAATACAACAAGAAAAGACAGTTTCTCCTTGTCAGAGATCAGAAAGACAAGAGAAGTCTGGTCTTCATGATACTATGGTCTGAAACAGAATATTCCATATATATATTTCCAAATGGAAAAATCTAACTCTGTAAAAGATGTTATTAATTTGCACTATTCCTGCATTGTTGTCAGAGTATATTCTTTGTATTATTTAATTATTTGAATTACATAGCTGTATGATAAAATTTTGTACATGTACTATGTATTAAAAGAATATATGTTCAATATATATGCCAGTGCTGTTGCATAATTGGTAAGGCCACCACTTGCAATGCTAGTATCCCATATGGGCACCAATTGGAGTCCTGGCTGCTGCACTTCCAATCCTGTTCTCTGGTATGGCATGAAAAGGCAGTAGAAGATGGCCCAAGTGCTTGGGCCCCTACACCTGCATGGAAGACCGGAAGATGCTCCTGGCTCCTGGCTTCTGATAGCCCCAGCTCTGGCCATTGCAGCCAATTGGGGAGTGAACTAGCAGATGGAATATCTCTCTCTCTCTCTATCTCTATCTCTCTCTCTCCCTCTCTCTCTGCTTCTGCCTCTCTGTAACTCTGCCTTTCAAATAAATAAATAAATCTTAAAAAAAGAATATACATTCAGTGGGAGTATTGATGAGAGGGATATGGGGTGGGGGGAAGAATCACCATGTTCCCAAATTTGTATATATTAAATGCATGAATTTGTATTCCTTTAAAAAATGCAGCCATACCTAATTAGCAACTATTAAAAAAATGTTCTGCAGTTGTTCTGTTGTGATTAATATATGTCTATTAAGTTAATTGTGTTAATCATGTTACTCAATTGTTACATATGTATACTGAATTTTGGGGTATTTAAAGCAAATACGGAGAGAAGTGTGCTAAAACCTTCCACTAGAATAACATAGATTTTGTTTTTTGAGTTCATTTTTCCTTATAAGTTTCCCAATTTTTGCTTCCCATATTTTGAGGCAATTTTATTAGAAGCATCAAGTGATAGAATTAACCTCATTCATTTATTGAGCAAAACTTCCTGAGCTTGTAGTACCTCCCACTTATTGTGGTAGATTCTAAAAATAATAATGTCATTGAACTATCGTATGGGGAGAAAAGCAAACTCAATCTAATGCAGTCAACTTTTTCTAACACGGATGTTGCAAGTCCATGTGGGCACTAACGGGATCACTGAGAGGGAAGGCATTGAACTCTGAGGATTGTTAACCTGAGCACTGAGGTGCTAGGTGAAAGTTGCCCAAAGGATGTAGAGAGATGGCAATAGGCGTGTGAGACTTTTAACCTACCCTTATGTGTCTTTATTTTATCCTGATAGTGAAAGGGAATGGTTGAAGGACTTTTTATGGGAATATCTACTTTGTGTTTTCAAAATAATGTCTGTACCCTGATAAAGAATGAACTGAAAAAACTCAACACCAGAGATGCTAGTTGATTTCCCAGCCTTTGTCTAATCATCTTTACCTTTTGTTTGGAATAATGTTGTTAAAATACATATATACTGCTTTCCTAGGATTTTATTTTCATTCAGGGTAAATACATGATCCAATTTTGTACTAGAAGGTATAAGTTATTGGTTTATGAAAAAGCTTTCAGTTTTCTAATAAAGGTGCTTCCGCTTCTTATTTATCTTCACCTTTTTCTTTCCCAAATACAAGAACAAAAGCCACTTTCCTTACATGGAGGCTCAGAAAAACAAGAGAAGCCTAATCTTGATGATATTATTGAATCTGAAACAGTCTTCTGTTAGGCTTCCATCAGTTAGTTCACGTTACTTGCAGCTGCTGAACACCATCCTATTTGATATGCAGTAAATATTTTATTACTCTCCATATACCAAATTCTACCTTGATCCTAGGCAAAGAATCCCACATCCTCCCCTAGATACTCATCTTTTTGAAATATCCTTAGATATTTTCCTTCACAGTGCTCTTTCTATCACCCAGCACTTTAAATCTTGTCTTCTTGACAATAGAATCTATTCTGATGGACATCAGAAATCTTATACTTCTCAGTGTTTTATAACACAAATTAGGTACTCTAAATTTCAGCTGTAGTCCTGTTCCTTTCCTTCCAATTTGTATGTTACATTTAGGGAACAACTTGTCAAACCATATGAAAAATTGTTTTCCTGTGAGAAAATAATTTAAGTATGTGATAGATTAAGTATGTGATAGAACTCAAAGAAAATTTCAATTGGAAATACTGAAAAGAGGTTGTCAATTTAAAGAGCTAATTCTTTAATTTTTATTAACTTAATCAATTTTTCTGAGATTAAGAGTGCACCTCTAAGACCTTTCTCATTTCTTCTTCCTTTTTTTTTTATTTTTTGCCAGGCAGAGTTAGACAGTGAGAGAGAGAGACAGAGAGAGAGTTATAGACAGTGAGTGAGAGAGAGAAAGGTCTTCCTTCTGTTGGTTCACTCTGCAAATGGCTGCTATAGCCGGTGTTGAGAGGATCAGAAGCCAGGAGCCAGGTGCTTCCTCTCAGTCTCCTGTGCTGGTGCAGGGACCCAAGCACTTGGGCTATCATCCACTGCCCTCCCGAGCCACAGCAGAGAGCTGGACTGGAAGAGGAGTAACTGGGACTAGTACCCAGTGCCCCAACCGGGACTAGAACCCTGGGTGCTGGTCCTCAGGCAGAAGATTAGCCAAGTGAGCCATGGCGCTGGCTAGATCTTTATTTCTAAAGCAAGTCTACTTTACAGTCAAAGGAATACACAGCTGCTGTCATCTCCTTGCTAACTAGACTATTAGATTTAACAAGCCTGATTACTAATATTCATAAAATCTGTGAAATACATATCACACTGGCTAACCACTAAGAAAAAAAGATTATTCCAATTCCTTATACCAAATTAATTCAAAATTATTACAGATATACATACAACTAATAAAACTCTCCAAGTGTATATTGGTGGAATAAAAAGACTTTTAACTCTATCATAAAATGGAAATTATACAATAAAAGAATGTATATATACTCTTGTATCTGTGTGCGCATACATATTGCAAACATATATATCATATATGCAACCTAATTAATATTTCAAAGAGAGAAAGAAAAAGGAAAAAAGAAAAACCAAAAAAAATTACAAGAAAGTTTTATTTAAATATAAGTAGCAATTAGGAATCAGTAAGATGAGGGGCTGGCATTGTGGCACAAGGGTTAAGCTACAGCCTGTGGTGCTGTTATCTGATATGGGCACCTGGTTCAAGTACCAGCTGCTCCGCTTTAGAACCAACTCCCTGCTAATGGCCTGGGGAAAAGCAACAAAAGATGGCTCAAATCCTTGGGCCTCTCCCGCCCATGTAGGAGACCAGGATGAAGCTCCTGGCTATGGCCTGGCCCAACACTGGCCATTGTGGCCATTTGGAGAGTGAACCAGTGGAGAGAAGATCTTTCTGTCTCTCTCTCTCATCTCTCTGTAACTCTTTCAAATAAATAAATAAATCTTAAAGAAAACTCAATAAGATGAAAAAGGAAAAGGAAATTGTTAATACAAGAACAGCTTAAAATATAGAAAAAGAAATTTGGATTTATGCATGTAAATTAAATAACATGGGATAAGGTATATACATGTCAACTAAAATAAAACTGGGATATTTTCTGCACGTCTGATTCACAACTGTTATAAAGAAGGATAAAGACTGTATAGTCTTCTTGCACATTAGATAGAATTTCAGTACTACATGTGGAGCCATTTCAAGCAACAAAAAGCATAAAAATGTGACATTAGATAGACTGGGAAAAGGACACTTGTTTGTAGCATGAGAACTGAAAAAAGAAGGGACCATATAACCTTGTTTGACCTCAGTTAAGGATGTGTGCCATAAATGATTCAAACATTTCATTGCTGTATGTAAGCTCAGATAGCCAGGTAAAATACTGTAAGTATTGATTTTGGGATTATGAATAAAGCTTAATGAGTAAGTGAATTTACAAACATGGAATCTATGAATAAGGGAGAATTAACTGTATATTCACCTTGACCAGGAACTACTTCTCCTTCTATAGGGCCATGAGAGGTGGGGAAGGCATTGTTAACAATATTGCCTTTTATATTATATTAATTATAATTATATTATATTAATAATAACAAGCATTATTTCTGAAGCATATCTCATGTCAGGTTTTTGCAAAAATTTTTAGCTAAGGAGAGGCAGTTCTCTTCCAATGACGGATAAGAGCCTAGTCTACCTTTCAGAGTATTCTGGTGGTATTAGTTTCAGATTTGCCCATCCTTTTCTATCAGATCTCTGTCTTTAACATTAGACTTGAGAAGGTAAGCATTCGTTCTTTATCAGAACACTGGCACACTTACAAACAGATCCTAATTTTCTTATAGCCTCCTTGATGACAGGGTGGAGATATAACAGTCTCTAGCATACAGATCTCTTACCAGACTTGTTCACTACACCCAAGAACATGGCATAAGTTCCCTGCAACTTGTCCCAAAAATATTTGAACAGACATCTCTAACACCAAATCCTCAAACTCTATCTAGATCAAATTTTGGTCTAAGTTTTCTCTCTTTGACCACCCCAACTCCTTTCTCTCTCTCCATTCTCTCTGCCTCTCTTGCCATGTTTTTTCATTCTAATTCTCTCTTTTCTTCTTCTTTCACCACCTGGTGCACTCTTAAGAGAAAATTTTCAGGCCCTACTTCCTGATTTCTCAAGATGAGGTCCTGGGGCCAGTGCTGTGGCATAACGGTAGAGCTGCCTCCAGTGCTGGCATCCCATATGGGCGCCGGTTTGATTCCCAGATGTTCCACTGCCAATCCAGCTCTCTGCTATAACCTGGGAAAGCAGCGGAAGATGGTCCAAGTTCTTGGGCCCCTGCACCCACATGGGAGACCCAGAAGAAGCTCCTGGCTCCTGGCTTCGGATACGCACAATTCCAGTTGTTGGGGCTATCTGGGGAGTGAAACAGCAGATGGAAGACCTCTCTCTCTCTCTCTCTCTCTCTCTCTCTCTCTGCCTCTCTCTCTCTGTGTAACTCTGAATTTCAAATAAATAAATAAATCTTTTTTTTTTTAAAAAAGGATGAGGTCCTAATAAATACAGTCATGTTTTTCCCATTGACAAATAGTTTCTCGGGGGAGATTTGGATCAAGACTAGCATGACACCTACTAAGTAGAGCAGGAACAAGAAAAGACAATCAGTACATTTTGGAAAGGAATATAAACCTACCAAAGGCCTACACAAAATCTCTATTCTAGATTATTCATTCAGTGAAACTATGTACTAATGTTAAATTTTCACACCTAAAGTATATGGCTGTCTCATCTTTCAATACTTTTATTATGATCTGGTTAAAACCCCACTTTACTTTGATAAATACAGTTAGAGTGTCAGTAAATATTATATATAAAGAAATAAAAAATTGATAATACAGTGAAATACAACATTTTCCTGAAATGGGGGAGTCTTCAAATAGTTCATGGAAAAAATGTGTATTTTGAAAGAAACCTATGCATTGATTTTTAAATTTTTTGCACCAAAATAAACTTAAGTACCCTTGTATTCCCAAGATTATTTAAAGCATGTTTCCTTGTAATATGAATCCCTGGCTAGAAATAAAATGTGTGTTTATATACTTTAGCTCAGAATTTAAATCATTTTTCTCAAAAATATCTTCTTTTGCTTAGATACAGATCTGTACAGTAATAGGAATATTATGTCACTGCTTCGTTTAACCTTTCTCATTGACTATAAAATAGGCTCCAAACTCCATAGCCTTTATTTATTTTTTTAAAGATTTACTTATTTGAGAGACAGAGTTAGAGAGAGACGAGACAGTCAGAGAGATCTTCCATCTGCTGGTTCACTCCTCAAATGACTGCATCAGCTGAAGCTGGGCCAATCAGAAGTCAGGAGCTGGGAACTTCTTCTGGGTCTCCAATGTGGGTGCAGCAGCCCAAGCACTTAGACCATCTTGTGCTGCTTTACCAGGCACAATAGCAGGAAGCAGGATCAGAAGTGGAGTAACCAGAACTCCCAACTGGTATCCATATGGGATGCCAGCACCATAAGCAGCTGCTTTACCTGCTACACCACAGCGCTGGCCCCTAGCCTTTATTTCAGCTGTACAAGAATAGTGCATTTTTGGTGTCCACAGAGAAAAGGATTCAGGAATGATGTCTTGAAATGGCTGGGGGACATGATTAGGTAAGGATTTAGAAATGCAGCAGGGAAGAATGATCCAAATGAATATTCACAACAGATCTGAGACTGGAGTGTAGAACATGGCTAGAATACAGAAGACAGTAAGTTTAATTAATAGCAGTGGGGTTAAATTCTGGTTAGCCTAAAAGGAATTTTAGTTGGAGATCATTTATGGTTTCCGGAAAGGGAAATAAGTTCATAAAAAATGTTCCTTTAAGGAATATGCTTCAAACTATCGTGCAGAGACTATACTATCTTTCTGAGAATTCTAATTGTCAGTAAAATATATCAGAAATATTAAGAAAGATTTGTATTTGATTTAATTGCTTGCATATATTTCTTTTGATCATTGAAGTTCTGATAAAATGAAAAGCCTCATATATGGTCTTATCAAAGGAACACATAGAATTTGATAGAGAGCAATCAATATAATGTCTTTCTTGGACCTGTGCCCTTGTGTTCTTTTTAAAGAACATTTTCTTTGAAGTTGAAAATAGGAATGAAGACTGATTTCCACTCCTGTATTTTGTGTGTGTTTATGTGTGTGTGTATGCATGTATGTATATATGATAATAGGTTTTGCAGACACAAGAGCAAGAAAGTTTTTTTTTTTTTGGCTTTAGTTTAAAATAGATACTCAATGTAACCAGGAAGAAATGCATTTGCAACTTTCACTGCAATGTTATTTGAGCTAGTTTATGAAAACTTATATTTTCAAAATACTCTCACAGGCTTTGATATAATGATGAATAAGTTTTTCAGTAGAAATAAAATTACTATTTTCCTTGGGCCTAACAAGATCAAGGGTTCTGTTTAATTAAAAACATGGAACAGGGGCCAGTGCTGTAGCATAGTAGGCTCTCTCCATTTGCAGTGCCAGCAACCTATAGGGTTGCTAGTTTGAGTCCCTGATGCTCCACTTCTGATCTAGATCTCTGCTAATGGCTTGGGAAAGCAGTGGAAGATGGCCCAAGTGCTTTGGCCTCTGCATGTATGTGAGAAACCCAGAAGAAGCTCCTGGCTCCTGGCTTCAGAATTAGTCAAGATACACCCGAGGCAACCATTTGGGGAGTGAACCAGTGAATGGAAGATCTCTCTCTCCTTCTCTCCCTCTTTCTGTCTGTAATTCTGCCTCTCAAATCAGTAAATAAAAATCTAAAAAAATGGAATATTTACAAAAAAGACAATCCAAAGGGGGACATTTATGATTTCTTTCAAATGATAGGTCTAATATTTAAAGTCTATGGGTCTTTTTATTTTTAGTTTTAAAGAAATAGGCTGACAGAGCAAGTAAGTAAGATGATAAATAGATACGTAGATACATAGTTTATTTTGTTCTAAAAAATCAAGGATTTCAGTTTTTATACTTAGAGAATAGAAGCTTGATCCAAATAATTTGGAAAAAATTTAAATAATTTCTGGACTTCAAAATAGGATCTAAACAAACACAAAGTTCATAATTCTTTCTAGAAATTTCAAGGCAAGGAAAAGTATGAATATGTAGATATTATAATTCAATTAAAAGGAAGCACTGTGTTTTTAAAGGGGCATATTTATAAATGGAATTGTGTATACAATCTTCTCAATACATAATCAGTGAATATACAAAAACATGCAAAATACAAAGAATTAGGACTGGTTCATAAAATTTTAACTCATGCATACCCTTTAAAATTTTTTTTTGATGAAACTACATTTTTGAGGCACATTTTGGGTTAGTACATGGATTATTGGGTTAGTACATGGATTATAACCTAAATAAACTTATTGATAATACCTGGAAGACTACGCTTTCCTAGTATTACATAGGTTTTTGTTGCTATCACATAGATTTCAGGAGTATTACAAAGGGTTGGCCAGCGCCACGGCTCAATAGGCTAATCCTCCACCCTGCGGCGCCTGCACACCAGGTTCTAGTACCGGTTGGGGCACCGGATTCTTTCCCGGTTGCCCCTCTTCCAGGCCAGCTCTCTGCTGTGGCCCGGGAAGGCAGTGGAGGATGGCCCAAGTGCTTGGGCCCTGCATCCGCATGGGAGACCAGGAGGAGCACCTGGCTCCTGCCTTCGGTTCAGCATGGTGCGCCGGCCACAGCGCACCAGCCGTGGCAGCCATTGGAGGGTGAACCAATGGCAAAAAAAAAAAAAAAAAAAAAAAAAAAACAACAAAAAAAAACAATTATCAATGTATATGCACCTAACTACAGGGCACCGGTTTATCTAAAAGATTTGTTACGGGACTTAAAGGGAGACTTAGACCCCAATACAATAGTACTGGGGGACTTCAATACTCCACTCTCAGAAATAGACAGATCAATAGGACAGAAGATCAACAAGGATACAGTAGATTTAAACGACACTATAGCCCAAATGGATCTAACAGATATATACAGAACTTTCAATCCTACAGCTAAAGACTTTACATTCTTCTCAGCAGTACATGGAACCTTCTCTAGGCCATAAAGCAAGTCTCAGCAAATTCAAAAGAATTAGAATCATACCATGCAGCTTCTCAGACCATAAAGGAATGAAGTTGGAAATTAGCAACTCAGGAATCCCTAGAGCATATGCAAACACATGGAGATTGAACAACATGCTCCTGAATGAACAATGAGTCATAGAAGAAATCAAAAGAGAAATCAAAAACTTTCTGGAAGTAAATGAGGATAACAGCACAACATACCAAAACTTATGGGACGCAACAAAAGCAGTGTTAAGAGGAAAGTTTATATCACTAGGTGCCTACATCAAGAAATTGGAAAGGCACCAAAGAGATGAGCTTTCAATTCACCTCAAGGATCTAGAAAACCTACAGCAAATCAGACCCAAATCTAGTAGGAGAAGAGAAATAATTAAAATCAGAGAAGAAATCAACAGGATTGAATCAAGAAAAACATTACGAAAAATCAGCCAAACGAGGAGCTGGTTTTTTGAAAAAATAAACAAAATTGACACCCCATTGGCCCAACTAACTAAAAAAAGAAGAGAAAAGACCCAAATCAATAAAATCAGAGATGAAAAAGGAAACGTAACAACAGACACCACAGAAATAAAAAGAATCATCAGAAATTACTACAAGCACTTGTATGCCAGCAAACAGGGAAACCTATCAGAAGTGGATAGATTCCTGGACACATGCAACCTACCTAAATTGAACCAGGAAGACATCGAAAACCTAAACAGACCCATAACTGAGACAGAAATTGAAACAGTAATAAAGGCCCTCCCAACAAAGAAAAGCCCAGGACCAGATGGATTCACTGCTGAATTCTACCAGACATTTCAAGAAGAACTAACTCCAATTCTTCTCAAACTATTCAGAACAATCGAAGAAGAGGGAGTCCTCCCAAATTCTTTCTATGAAGCCAGCATCACCTTAATTCCTAAGCCGGAAAAAGATGCAGCACTGAAAGAGAATTACAGACCAATATCCCTGATGAACATAGATGCAAAAATCCTCAATACAATTCTGGCCAATAGAATGCAACAACACATCAGAAAGATCATCCACCCAGACCAAGTGGGATTTATCCCTGGTATGCAGGGATGGATTAATGTGCACAAGACAATCAATGTGATACACCACATTAACAGACTGCAGAAGAAAAACCATATGATTCTCTCAATAGACGCAGAGAAAGCATTTGATAAAATACAACACCCGTTCATGATGAAAACTCTAAGCAAACTGGGTTTGGAAGGAACATTCCTCTATACAATCAAAGCAATCTATGAAAAACCCACAGCCAACATCCTATTGAATGGGGAAAAGTTGGAAGCATTTCCACTGAGATCTGGTACCAGACAGGGATGCCCACTCTCACCACTGCTATTCAATATAGTTCTGGAGGTTCTAGCCAGAGCTATTAGGCAAGAAAGAGAAATTAAAGGGATACAAATTGGGAAGGAAGAACTCAAACTATCCCTCTTTGCAGATGACATGATTCTTTATTTAGGGGACCCAAAGAACTCTACTAAGAGACTATTGGAACTCATAGCAGATTTTGGCAAAGTAGCAGGGTATAAAATCAATGCACAAAAATCAACAGCCTTTGTATACACAGACAATGCCATGGCTGAGGAAGAACTTCTAAGATCAATCCCATTCACAATAGCTACAAAAACAATCAAATACCTTGGAATAAACTTAACCAAGGACGTTAAAGATCTCTACGATGAAAATTACAAAACCTTAAAGAAAGAAATAGAAGAGGATACCAAGAAATGGAAAACTCTTCCATGCTCATGGATTGGAAGAATCAATATCATCAAAATGTCCATTCTCCCAAAAGCAATTTATAGATTCAATGCAATACCAATCAAGATACCGAAGACCTTCTTCTCAGATCTGGAAAAATTGGTGCTGAAATTTATATGGAGGCACAAGAGACCTCGAATAGCTAAAGCAATCTTGTACAACAAAAACAAAGCCGGAGGCATCACAATACCAGATTTCAGGACATACTACAGGGCAGTTGTAATCAAAACAGCATGGTACTGGTACAGAAACAGATGGATAGACCAATGGAACAGAATTGAAACACCAGAAATCAACCCAAACATCTACAGCCAACTTATATTTGATCAAGGATCTAAAACCAATTCCTGGAGCAAGGACAGTCTATTCAATAAATGGTGCTGGGAAAACTGGATTTCCACGTGCAGAAGCATGAAGCAAGACCCCTACCTTACACCTTACACAAAAATCCACTCAACATGGATTAAAGACCTAAATCTACGACCTGACACCATCAAGTTACTAGAGAACATTGGAGAAACCCTTCAAGATATTGGCACAGGCAAAGAGTTTCTGGAAAAGACCCGGGAGGCACAGGCAGTCAAAGCCAAAATTAACTATTGGGATTGCATCAAATTGAGAAGTTTCTGTACTGCAAAAGAAACAGTCAGGAGAGTGAAGAGACAACCGACAGAATGGGAAAAAATATTTGCAAACTATGCAACAGATAAAGGGTTAATAACCAGAATCTACAAAGAGATCAAGAAACTCCACAAAAACAAAACCAACAACCCAATTAAGAGATGGGCCAAGGACCTCAATAGACATTTTTCAAAAGAGGAAATCCAAATGGCCAACAGGCACATGAAAAAATGTTCAAGGTCATTAGTAATCAGGGAAATGCAAATCAAAACCACAATGAGGTTTCACCTCACCCCGGTTAGAATGGCTCACATTCAGAAATCTACCAACAACAGATGCTGGCGAGGATGTGGGGAAAAAGGGACACTAACCCACTGTTGGTGGGAATGTAAACTGGTCAAGCCACTATGGAAGTCAGTCTGGAGATTCCTCAGAAACCTGAAGATAACCCTACCGTTCGACCCAGCCATCCCACTCCTTGGAATATACCCAAAGGAATTTAAATTGGCAAACAAAAAAGCGGTCTGCAGCCTAATGTTTATTGCAGCTCAATTCACAATAGCTAAGACCTGGAACCGACCTAAATGCCCATCAACGGTAGATTGGATAAAGAAATTATGGGATATGTACTCTTTAGAATACTATACCGCAGTAAGAAACAACGAAATCCAGTCATTTGCAACAAAATGGAGGAATCTGGAACACATCATGCTGAGTGAAATAAGCCAGTCCCAAAGGGACAAATACCATATGTTCTCCCTGATCAGTGACAACTGACTGAACACCAAAAAGGAAACCTCCTGAAGTGAAACGGACTCTATGGGAAACGGTGACTCGATCAGCATAGCCCTGACTGTTAATGAACAACTTAATACGTTATCCCTCTTAGTAGTTTTTTTTTTTTTGTCTGTTCTACTTAATATGACTGGTTTAATTCTGTAATTAATACACAGTTATTCTTAAGTGTTTAAAATTAACTGAAATGTGATCCCTGTTAAACATAAGAGTGGGAATAAGAGAGGGAAGAGATGTATAATTTGGGACATGCTCAAGCTGACTTGCCCCAAATGGTAGAGTTAGAAACATACCAGGGAATTCCAATTCAATCCCATCAAGGTGGCATGTACCAATGCCATCTCACTAGTCCAAGTGATCAATTTCAGTTCACAATTGATCATAATGAAAGGACTAAGAGTCAAAGGGAGCACATAAACAAGTCTAGTACCTGCTAACACTAACCGATGGAATAAATAAAGGGGAGAGTGATCCAACATGGGAAGTGAGATACTCAGCAGACTCATAGAATGGCAGATGTCCTAAATAGCACTCTGGCCTCAGAATCAGCCCTAAAGGCATTTGGATCTGGCTGAAAAGCCCATGAGAGTATTTCAGGCATGGAAAGCCAAGACACTCTGGCAAAAGATCTCTGCGAGTGAGATCCCAGTGGAAAGAACAGGTCTTCAAAGAAGGAGGTAACTTTCTCTGAAGGGAGGAGAGAACCTCCACTTTGACTATGACCTTGTCTAAACAAGATAAGAATCGGAGAACTCAGAGGGCTTCCATAGCCTTGGAAACTCATGACCGGAGCATAGGGAGACTACTGATGCCATACACAGGAGTGTCAATTGGTAAAGTCAACAACAGGAGTCACTGTGCACTTACTCCTCATGTAGGATCTCTGTCCTTAATGTGCTGTGTATTGAGATTTAATGCTATAATGAGTACTCAAACAATATATTTCACTTTGTGTTTTTATGGGGGTGCAAACTGTTGAAATCTTTACTTAATGCATACTAAACTGATCCTCTGTAAAAGAAAAAAAAAAAAGAAATTATCAGCTCCCAACTTGACTCTCATCTATTATTTTTCACTTTATGTTTCTGTGTGAGAGCAAACTGTTGAAATCCTTACTTAATGTATACTAAGCTGATCTTCTGTATATTAAGATAATCGAAAATGAATCTTGATGTGAATGGAAGGGGAGAGGGAGTGGGAAAGGGGAGGGTAGTGGGTGGGAGGGACGGTATGTGGGGGAAGCCATTGTAATCCATAAATCGTACTTTGGAAATTTATATTCATTAAATAAAAGTTAAAAAAAAAAAAAAACCTTTCTCTCTGTCTTTCTCTCTCACTATCCACTCTGCCTGTCAAAAAAAAAAAAAGGTTAAAAATATTTCTATTTTTTTCTTAAAAATGCTCAAAATGACCCTTAACAAAGTCTAAAGTGCTGATCTCCACTGATTTCTGAAGAAAATAATGATCTTAGAATGCTTGACATGCTGCTTCAGACAGGCTATATTACTTTTGTTAACATGAGACCTAATGCTTGTTTAATTTGTTCACTGTTTTATTTCTCTAATTACCAGCAATTTTTGCATCTGTGTTTGGTATAAAATGGGATCTGAATTTTTTTCCAGTGCCCTTTTTCCATCCATGGCCTTGGACAGAAAATAGCAATTAACATTTTTGCTTGTATTACTGTTCTCTTTAACCTTTGGGAAGTCCATGAATAAAGCAGCATAGCCATATATGGCTATCTCAATGTTATGGTCACCCATGCATGGTTTCCACAACATAGATTTACCTCCTTAGACAACCATTAAAATTCTAACTCTCTGCTTGTAAGGACTGTATCCAATGCTGATAACCTTTTGAGTTTTGCTCACTATTCTAACTTTGAATCCCGTTCATTTCTGGCCTTTGAATTTGTCTTTTGTTTCTTTTGAGTTCAACAATAAAGTGTAAATAATATTTTGTAATTTATGGAGTGTTTGTATGTATTTGAAGCAGGTACCTGAGGTATCTTACACATCAAGTCAGTCTATAATATTTACCAGATCTCTGTTATTTGGGGATTCTTTTTTGTCCTTGAGATTATTTCTTTTATTCCTAAATTTCCCATCCACTGGCCTCAGTGGCCAGGTAGATATATCCTACAAAAAGAAGTCTGTGAAAATGTTAAGTAAAAATTTCGAAATTTTAAACCAGAATCACAGTCTGAAACCAAAGAGCTTTTTGACTGACAAGGGCTAGTTCTTCTAAGGAAAGCTGTTTTGTTTTTATTTCTGAAAATTTTTGGTTTGAATCATCAAAACCAGGGACTATAGATTATAGCATAGATTATTTAAAAAGTTAAACATTGACTAGGGCAGAATTTAGAACATGGCATTAGAGGAAGCACAGAAAACAGTTGATAGCTAAAAATTAGTGTATTGACCAAGGAATTCCTGTAGGAGGAAACAAAGGAAACCTGAAGCAAAAGCTATAGGTAAACCACCCAAAACAAGGAGCCAGGTAGAGGATTTAGCTGAATCTCAAACAACAAGTCTATGAATGCCAAGGTAATGTCTGAGGTAACCACTCATTCTCACTCCATTGAAGACATCAAGCAACAAGCTACATTATCAGTGGGGAAGGCATGTAAAGGGGCAGGCAACATCAGAAAGAACCAGAAGCCTCTCTTCCACTACTGTCGCTCCCCCTCTTCGTGGAGGAACGACACAGGACCCTGCGCTGTTCTTTCGTCTGCTCGGCCCTCCCCGGGTTTGCTGCTGGTTCTTCCCGGGTTGGCTACTATCCCTTCCACCTCCGTGGAAGGGCAGTTCCCCCTGGCCACATTCCCCACTTCCGCGGGGGAGCGGCACACCGCCGGCCGGTTCTCTCGGGGGCTGCACAGGTGTTCCTTCAGCTAGATGTTCCCGGTGCATGCCGTCTCTCTCCTCCTTTATAGTCCTCCTCCGCCAATCCTAACTCGGCTGCCCACACGCCGAGTACGCTGCTCTCCAATCAGGAGCAAGTCCTACAGTTTATTGGTTGAACTGGAGGCAGCTGTGTGGAAGCTGTTTACTTCTCTCCCAGCGCCATATTGTGGGAGAGCAGATGCATAGAATAAGTCTTAATTCCAGTAACTCAGTCCAGTCCGGATTGCTCCCCACACACTACAATGATAATGGTTAGCATATAGAACCTGTTCTAAGCACTGAATGGCTTATCTGTTTAATTCTCACAACTTATGAATTGGCAGTAGTGTTATATCTAGTTTTTTAATTAATTGATTAATTTTATTTATTTGAAAGATAAACAGAAAGAAAGAGAGGAACACACAGTCACTCACTCACTAACTCACTCACACAGAGCTCCTATCTGCTGGCTTACTCTCCAAATACCTACAATAGCCAAACCTGTGCCAGACTGAAGCTGGGAGATAGGAATTCAATCCAGTTCTCCCACATGGGTGATGGGGACTCAGGAACTGTAGCCATTACTACTGCTTTCTAGGGTATGCATTAGCAGGAAGCCAGAATTGGAGTGGAGCTGAAGTTTGAACCCAGGCATTTTAATGTGGAATGTGCTAATCTCAATTGGAGACTCAACAATTAGGCCAAATCACCCCATTATTTCTATTTTAAATATGAAACAAAGATAGAAAATTTAAGGTTATATAACTGGAATGTAGTAGATTCGTAATTTTATTTGTATCCAGATCCTACTGAAGGAAGAAAAATGAGGAGAAAAATCCTGGAGGAGGTTGAAGAGCCTGTTGAAGTTTGAACTTAAAATGACCCAATTTATATCCTAAAGAGGGTGAAATTTTACCCCAATTATTTGTGTTAGGATTCTCTAGTGAGGCAGAAGTAATAAGATATTAGATAGATAATAAAGACATATGATAGAAAGATACAGATAGATTGATAGACAGATAGTCACATAGACAAGGAAAGCCAGTGATTAAGTTTCAGCCCAACTCTGAAGATCTGAGGACTAGGAGAGCTAATAGTTAACTTCTAGTCTGAAGACAGAAGGAAAGCAATGATTGATCCAGCTCAGTCAGGTAAAGAGAACAAATCCTCCCTTACTGTTCCTTTGGTTCTATGCAGACCTCCAATGGATTAGATGAGGTCTGCTTATGTGAATTGGTAAGAACAATAAGCTTTACACTCAGTCTACTGATTCAAATCTTAATCTCATCCAGAAACATCCTCAAACACACCCAGAGTAATGTTTAACCAAATACCTGAGGACGCTACAGCTGAGTCAAGTTGATCCTAAAATTAACCATCACAGTTCACCACTTCTCAATTTGACATCCATACAAATCTCTTAATCTGTAGTTAATCTCCAAATAAATAGGAACTTCACCTCACATATTACAACTGTTCTGTCTGCAACTGAAAATGTATGCACTACAATTGTCCCCCTATTCCACAGCAGATATGTTCTGAGACCTCCAGTGCATACCCAAAAACACAGGTAATACCAAATTAGGTATATACTACTAAGTGATTAATGGGCAGGACCAAGATAATAGCATAAAATTAAGAAATCTCCATAATGTTCACATTACATTTTAAATTCTCTCCAACTTTCTGTGACCTTGTTGACTATCAGTATATCTATTTCATCCCTGAAGTTCCTTGAACATGGATCATGACAAGTCCTGTACTGTCTGTATTTCTATATTTTATAATTAACCCAATGAAGGAAACACAATGTAGCAAACAGTGTTTCATAAATACTTGTTATCTAATCAAGGAAGAAAAATTGTCCATGTTGATACACTGGCCAAAGAAATGATTCACATCCTGGCCACTGTTAAAAACAGTGCACAATTTAAAACACATTGATTGTTAATTTCTGAAAATTTTCCATTTATTATTTTTGAACATCTTACCGTAACTAAAAATCATGAAAAGTGAAGCCTTGAATAAGATAAAACCATTATAATCTATTCCAAAGAAGATAAGGTAGAGTCCTTGAGTGATATTTATTTTTCTTTTTGTGACTCCATAACTTAAACACTGCTATATAAAATCAAGAATACTGAAATATTATGATTATAAATCAATATATCTGTGTCACAGGGGAAGGACATAAGAGAGGGCAGAAAACAAAGACACAGACACATACTCATAAGGAAATAAAGAGGACTACTCATGACCATTACACATGGCCATATTTGTAAGTACTTTTTCTACTACCCTGTGTTCCCTTTACCTTCATCAAGTACTTTAGCTAGTCATGGTTCTTTATCTGGTAAAGTGATCCAAATCCCCATTACTGAATAAAATGAAGTTCTACTTGAATTGGGTTGGAGAAGTTTCCCATTGACATTAATAATAGACTATGTAATACTGAGACATCCCCAGGAAGCTCATACACAAGTCTTCCAGACAAACTCTTCCTCACAGCCATTGTGGAGCAGCAGTACAATTTCACCTTAGTTGTCAGGATCAGTCAATCATCCAGCCAGCACAGATATCCCTTCTTTACCAATTGATTCACAGAAGTGAAGATTCAAAGTAGCCAGGCAACATTCTTAACTCCTAGTTCAATGGAACCATTGCTGTATCTTCTGGTGGAAGCATTCTTATATTTGGGAATAAGACCTCTAGGCCAGCAGAGCATAAGTTCACAGAATCAGGGAGTGGGTTCCTAGGGACAGTTGTGAGTAGTGCCACTCTCATTTCGACTCTTTGATTCCTGAACCTTGAATCCTGGCCAGGGAATAAATAGCACCATATATTAGACACTGATTTAGAGCACATACAGCATATACAGCCTTATGGAGAAACTTTCCTCAGTTACACAAGAAAGTGCCATCTAACTGGAGTTATAACTTGATCCTCAAAAGCCATTCCACTGTTCTGTCAAACCAGCTATTCAGGATGAAGAGGAAGAACTTGGTAAGACCAGTGACTTCCATGAACATGAGCTCACGGTTGTGCTTCTTTTGCTGTGAAGTGAGTTCCTTGGTTAGAAGCAATACTAGGCCAGCTCTGTGGCTCATTAGGCTAATCCTCCGCCTACGGCGCTTGCACCCCGGGTTCTAGTCCTGGTTGGGGCACCGGATTCTGTACCGGTTGCTCCTCTTCCAGTCCAGCTCTCTGCTGTGGCCCGGGAAGGCAGTGGAGGATGGCCTAAGTGGTTGGACCCCTGCACCCATGTAGGGGACCTAGAAGAAGCTCCTGGCTCCTGGCTTTGGATCGGCGCAGCATGATGGCCATAGCAGCCATTTGTGGGGGTGAACCAATGGAAGGAAGACCTTTCTCTCTGTCTCTCTCTATCTCTCACTGTCTAAATCTGCCTGTCAAAAAAAAAAAGAAAAAAAAAAGGCAGCAATACTATGTGGAATACCATAATGGTGGACAAGGTATTCTGTAAATCCATGATTTGACAGAAGCATTGCATGAAACAAGGGCAAATTTGTAGCCAGAGTAACTATTCCAACAAGAACAAAACACTGCCCCCTTCTGTGATGGAGTGGTCCAGTGTAGTCATGGTGCCATATTCCAGACTCAGCATTGGTCTCTGCTGTTGGCATAATGGGCAGTCAGCAGTGAACATTGCCAGGTATGTATTGGTGAATGGAAGTCCACATTGCTGAGCCCATGCATGATCTCCATCTCTGCCACCATAGCCACTTGGTTCATAGGCTCATTGTTCACGAGGAACTGCAAAAAAAGTTTGGTTGTCTAGTCTACTTCATTATTAATATCCTCCTTTGCTGAGGTCATCCTTGGATGAGCATTCACAGAGACACATATATCTTTACATTTTTTTTGGCCCATTTACCCATTTAAATAATTCTTTCCCAAATTTCCTTGTTACCAATTTCTCATTCAAAGTTCCTGACCAACTAGCCAGACCACCGGCCATAGCCCATGATTCAGTATAGCATCAATTTCTGGCCATTTGTCCTTCCAAGCAAAGTGAACAATCAGATGCAGTGCTGGAAGTTCTGCCCACTGGGGAAATTTTCTTTCACCACTGCCCGTCAAGGATGTCCCAAAGAAGCTATAAGCTGTGAAGTTTGGTAGTACCTACATGTTAAATAGAACCATCTCTAAACTAGACCAAAGCTCTCTCTTCCTCTGTTAACTAATCATTTGGAATTCACGGTGAAGTCATATGTGCAGGCTTGGAGGAGAAAGGTAGTGTAGCTAGAGTAGGATCCTTGGGTATTTGGGCTACCTCTTCATGTAACTTACCTGTGCTTCAAGGATGTTCATGCCTAATCATAAATGCACACTCCTATTTGATGATGCAGTGCTGTTGTGCATGCCTACTGTATGGCTTGGTATGTCATAATGGTAAGTTTAGGACACATAGTAACTTGTTGGTTCATGGTTAAGTAGTCATGGGAGATGGCAGAGCTTTGCTCCAAAATCCTAAGGGCCTACACCACTAATTCACCTATAGTGACTTACCAGAAACTGCAAACAGTATTCCTATCTGATGCTTCACTGAATCTGCTGGCTCATATGGTCCAAACTTCACAAGTTGTAAATCAGCCTTAGACCCATTGCAAAATCTTCCATTATGGACCAAGTTCAAAACTAGCAGCTTTTGAGGTCACATGGTAAGCTGACAAGAGTGACACCTCAAGTAAGGGATGTGTTGTCTGTAAAATTCAAAGATACCCACTAGGCATTATGTCCTTTTCTTGGTTGTAAGAGCGACTGGATGCAAAAACTTATCTTTCACCAAGGAAGGGATGTCTCAACAAGATCCTGACACCTGGAACCTAGAAATTTCACATAAATGAAAGATCTCTGAGGATTTGTCAGATTATTTCCCACCTTCTAGTATGCAAATATACTACCAAATACCTATTTTAGTTGCTACTTCTTTCACACTATGATCAATCAGCATAATGCCACCAGTGTAATGGGCCTGTGTGATAGCATGTGGAAAGGAAGAGACATCAGGATCTCTGTAAACAATTATACACAAAGCTAGAAAGTTGATATACTGCTGAGGTCAGAGAGTGATGGTGTGTTGCTGGGCTTGCCAACTGAAAGCAAACTGCTTCTGATGATTCTTAATGAGAGGAACGAAGAAAAAGAACAATAGTTGTGTATCAAGTGCAAAGGGATAGTTAATTTGCTCATGCTATGAAAACACATCTAATGCAGCAGTTGGAACTGGAGTCATCATCTGGCTAAACTGTCATAATCACTGTCATTCTCCAGATTCCATCTGTCTTTTGCACAGGCCCCTTCGGATTGTTTAATGGGGATATTATAGAAACCATCACCTCTGCAGCCTTCAAGTGCTTGATGCTGGCACTAATTTCTGCAGTTCTTCCAGGGATGCAGCATGGCTTTTGGTTTACTCTTTTCTGAAACAGAGGAAGTTCTAGTGGCTTTCCTTTGGCCTTCTCACAGTTATAGATTTCCCTCCATAGATCAGGGAATTAATGTGTTATAACACTGTGTTTTACAAGATTGTTTTTCTTAACTGCACATAAATGGGGGCATTGCAAGCACATTAAGCTTAGTTATAAATAAAGGTGGCTCTTATCTGTATTGTGACTGTAAATGTCAGACTGCTATACACTAAGCCTCCAGCATCTCAACATTCTACAAATGTTTGCAATTATTATTATTATTAACCCCCTAGCCTGAATGTAAATTGCTTTGGTTATCTATCCAAGAGTTTTACTCCAAAAATCAAGGATCTGCTTTTTTTCCAGAGGTCTCTTCTGGTCCCAGAGTTTCTCTGTGATGATGTAGTTTTCTGATTCCGATTGCTTCCCTTATAGTGCAAATGTTTGGCTCTTGCTGCTACCACTTGCTACTCCTTGGGTCCTTATATGAGTCTGCACAGCTGCAATAATAGAATACTGTAGACTTAAACAGAAATTTATTTTATCACACTTCTGGAAACTTGAAGTTCCAGATCAAGTTCCCAGCAAATTCAGTTTCTGGTAAGTGAAAGGTTCTCTTCAGGCCTTCTCACTATATTCTCACATGGTTTTCCTCAATGTGTGCATGCAGTGAGGTGGGGGCGGGGGAGCTGCAGGGCGAGGGGAGAGGGAGAGAGAGAGAGAGAGAGAGAGAGCGCGCGCTAGCTTTCTTGTGTCTCTTATTATAAGGACACTAATCTTATCAGATCAGGACCCCTCCCTTCTGAAATCACTTTAATTGCTTCTTTGCAGCTTGGTAACAGCAACGGGGGTTAGGGATTCACCATACAAATTTGTGCATTTGTTGGGGAAGGGGTTGGAGACACAAACATTCGGTTAATAGTCCCAGTCTTTGCTTGTTGCTCCACCCTTTCCTGTGTTACCTTCTTTGCCGTGGAAGTATATTTGCTCAGTGATGGCCATTTCTTTTCTACCTTAACTCTTCAGGTCAATCAAAATATTCTGATCCATATTTTGCTGCCTCCACAATATATATATATATATTTTGACAGGCAGAGTGGACAGTGAGAGAGAGAGATAGAGAGAAAGGTCTTCCTTTTTGCTGTTGGTTCACCCTCCAATGGCCGCCGGGGCCGGCGTGCTACAGCCGGCGCACAGCGCTGATCCGATGGCAGGAGCCAGGTGCTTCTCCTGGTCTCCCATGGGGTGCAGGGCCCAAGTACTTGGGCCATCCTCACTGCACTCCCTGGCCACAGCAGAGAGCTGGCCTGGAAGAGGGGCAACTGAGACAGACTCCAGCGCCCCGACCGGGACTAGAACCTGGTGTGCCAGCGCCGCAAGGTGGAGGATTAGCCTAGTGAGCCACGGCACCGGCCCACAATATATTTAAAGCTATTAACCTAGTAACAATAAATACTGTACATTATTCTATTTAATCCCATTTAATATTTTGTTGGCCACTATCAGAAAATGGCATATTCCATGGAATGGCATAAAATAAAAATTTAATTTGCATAGATTTTAAAAACACACTCTTCCCTCAAAGTTACTGTCACTGATTATTGGAGTAGTAGGGATGGCAATTTGCCTCTCTTCTCTCTGCCTCATTAAACTGAATAATAAGCAAGTCACTAGTAGTCCTACTTATTTCAGTTTCCCTGGCATTATTCCCTTCTCTCCCATCCTACCACTCCTTACCCTCACTTGGCATTGCCCACATGAACATGGACACCCACACCCACATACCCACACCTACACACTCACACACACACCCACCCACGAACACCCACACACACAAAGAAGGAGAAAGAAGGAGGAGGAGAAACAGGAGAAACAAACTCTCAATAATCTTTCAAAGTAAATATTATAATGTTAGAACTGAGTCTTAAATGGATTTTTTTTTTGACAGGCAGAGTTAGACAGAGAGAGAGAAAGAGAGAAAGGTCTTCCTTCCATTGGTTCACCCCCACAAATGGCCGCTACAGCTGGAGCTACGCTGATCCGAAGCCAGGAGCCAGGTGCTTCCTCCTGGTCTCCCATGGGGTGCAGGGCCCAAGCACTTGGGCCATCCTCCACTGCCCTCCCGGGCCACAGCAGAGAGCTGGACTGGAAGAGGAGCAACCGGGACAGGACCGGCGCCCCAACCGGGACTAGAACCCGCAGTGCTGGCGCTGCAGGCAGAGGATTAGCCTAGTGAGCCACGGCACTGGCTTAAACGGATATTTTTAAAAGCACAACTTGCTTAAGCTACAAAAGGCAGAAACAACAAAGTTGGCAACAAGTACAATGATAGTTTTAGAGACAGCAGCACTCAGAAAGTAGAGCAGATATTAGAAGCAACAGCAGAAAACCATGAGACAGAAACCACCAGACCCTATAAAGAACGGTCAACATCTGGGCTTGGGACCCTCGCTTGCTCAATAAAAACAATCACTAAAGAATTACCAATTATTTGGCCATTGTTTGAAGTTTTTAAATATTTTATTTCAGAATAGTTTTAAATTTACAAAACAAAAATTGCGAGGCAGAAATACAAAGAGTTCCCATATGCTGTAATCCTATTTCCCCTATTTACATTTCATATTAATATCTTTGTCACAATTAATGAACTATATTCAGCTTCTCCTATTTTTTTTTAAAGATTTATCTGAACGAATTATAGGGAGAGAGAAGGAGAGACAGAGAGATCTTTCCATGCACTGGTTTATTCTCCAAATGGCTGCAACAGCCAAGGCTGAGCCAGGTAGAAGCCAGGAGCTTCTTCCAAGGTCCCACATGTATGCCAGGGAGCTGGATCGGAAGTAGTGTAACTGGGACTTCAACTCAGATCCATGTGGGATATCGGCATTGCAGTCATTGGCTTAATCTATTGTGCCACAGCACAGAACCCAGTTTCCCCAACTTTTATGCAAACTCCTTTTATCACTCCATCCCTCTCAGCTCTGGTAATCCACATTCTGTTTTCAGATGGGATGTTTGTTTTTGTTTAGCTCCTACATATAAGGGAGAACATCTAGCATTGTCTTTTTGTGTCTGACTCATTTTGCTCAACATGATGTCCTCCAGTTCCACTGATTTTGCTGCAAATGACAGCATTTCATTCTTTTTTATGGCTGAATATTATTCCATGTTTGTGTGTGTAAATATATATATATATAAAACCATATGACGATAGACACATTGGCTGATTCCATATTTTATCTATTATGAATATTGCTACTATAAGCATAGTGCTTCCAATGCTTTATTTAAACAGTAGTGAGGAAGTTATTTTTGTTATACTAATGACTTTAAGGTTTTAAGAAACTGATATTTTGGGGGGGCTGTGGCACGGTGGGTCAAAGTCCTGGCCTGAAGTACCAGCATCCTATTTGGGCACTGGTTCTAGTCCTGGCTGCTCCTCTTCTGATCTAGCTCTCTGCTATAGTTTGGAAAAGCAGTGGAAGATGGTCCAAGTACTTGGGCCCCTGCACCCATGTGGGAGACCTGGAGGAGGCTCTTGGCTCCTGGCTTCAGACTGGCCCAGCTCCAACCGTTTCAGCCATTTGGGGAGTGAACCAGTGGATGGAAGACCCTTTTCTTTTTCTCTCCCTCTCATTGTCTTTCACTCTACTTGTCAAATAAATAAACAAATAAATAATATTTTTAAAGAAACTGGTATTTTGACTCAAACTGTACATTTTCATTAAAGGTTAACTATATGCTAACTGGAAGCATGGAGATCTTGGTTTGAATCCCAACTCTTCTGCTCTTTAACCTGTGCCAACTTGGTAAGTTTTTTAACCCCCATAAATCCATATTACTCATCCATAAAATGAGAAAAATAATAGTAACTAGCTCAGAGTGTTGTGGTGAGCATTAAACTAAATAATGTAGTTATTCATGTAGTATCTGACATGTAAGAAGCAATCAGTAAATGCTAGCATACATTTTTAAGTGCAGGGAATAAAAATTTAAAATTGACACTACCCTTAGTGGTTTAGTAGAAGTATCTAAAAGTGCAATCAGGAAACAACAAATAGAAAAAATAATTCTGTAGAAAAATTGGGGAATACTATAGCATATAGATGATTTTTTAGTTAGAGCAGTAGAACTATATTTCTATAAGGAGAATGTATTGATGAAAATTTTTGAGGCAGAAAAATCAAACGCCAGCCATCCTTAGAGTGAGTAAGGTCATGAAATGACCATTTAATTCAGCTAAAGCATTGAAATCACGTTTTTCACGTATAATGGGAAAATTCTCATCCATGCCCAACATTATTTTACTCATATTTGCAATTCTGCTTTCTATTTCCTTTTTTATAAATCTAAGTTTTACTTTTAAAATCCTTTCTTCCTATAATATGATATAACTGTCAAAAAGTTAATGTGGTTTTAGTTTGAATTAGTAGAAATGTAGAGCCTAGAAAAAGGAAAATGATGGGATATCTCTACTCTGACCAAAATATCAAAGTATACTTTGGTTACTGTACTGAGTTCTGAGTACACACAATAAGGAACAATACAATCTGTAATGCTTTCCAATGAAAGCAACCTCTGTGGTGATGAGGAATTGAAATCATGAGCTATGCTAAACAGGTAGAAGATCCAGCAATGATTAGCCTAGAGGAGACCACAGGGAGAGTGGAGAGAAGCAGATGTTCCTCTCAGAATTAGCAGAATTAGCTGAGATATATGGAAACTAAAGATGTTGAAATCATTCTAGATGGGACTGTGTAATAATCTACATGGAGTTTGGGACAAAAAACTCAAAAAGCCACAAATGAATCAATTCTCTTTTGCTAGAGATGTTGGAGTTACAACTTAAAAATCTTGCTGGCCTATGTAAAAATAAACAAGAAAAATCATATCTCATTTGTATTTAAGCATTAGCTCCTTTTTTTGCACAGCTGAATATTTGTGATTATTTTATTTCTTGGGCATTCTGCTGCAAAAAATAAATAAATAAATGAAACAGGACATAAGGAAAAATAACACCCACATTGTAGAGCTCTTGGATGAAATGACACGTTGCTGTTAGTGCTAGATTCTCTTAGAGATTCTTTAAGACAATTTAGAATCTTGAGGATACATTAATGATAGAGTAGTCTGCCATCCAGACTGCCATTTTATTCAGATTGCATCCGGGATTGATAGGCCACATGCAAAAGGAGAATGATTATATTTAGTGTTCCTTAGAATGATATTCTGAAAAAATACTATCTAAGAGAAGTGAAGAACTTTTTCTTTCATCTGGTCACAGTGTCAAGTCTGGTTTTCCTGACATATGTTTATCTTGGATAGCTCTCCTTCTCTCTTCAATTCCCCAAGAAATATCTTTAAGTTTGAGCCTTCACCCAACTCCAAATTCAGTGGATGAAGTATTCAGAATTAGGACAGATCTTACAAATCTGATAGGGAGGGGCTGGTGCCACGGCTCACTAGGCTAATCCTCCTCCTGGGGTGCCGGTACTCCAGGTTCTAGTCCCAGATGGGGCGCTGGTTCTGTCCCAGTTGCTCCTCTTCCAGTCCAGCTCTCTGCTGTGGCCTGGGGAAGGCAGTGGAGGATGGCCCAAGTGTTTGGGCCCTGGAAGCACCTGGCTCCTGGCTTCGGATCAGCACAGCGTGCCAGCCGTAGGGACCATTTTGGGGGGTGAACCAATGGAAGGAAGACCTTTCTCTCTGTCTCTCTCTCTCACTGTCTAACTCTGCCTGTCAAAAAAAAAAATCTGATAGGGAGGAATGGTGACATTTGGCAATAAGAATTCAGAAGTGGTTTGTTTAATAGAAAAAGAAAGTGCATAGAAAATGGACATTTAAAATTTTGAACCATCTATGACTATAAACTCTTTGTACTTTAGTGAGAATCACAGAATAGACAGGAAATTCCATGAAATGAACCTATTACTAATAGCCACCCCATTTTAAGAAGTAAATAAGTGGTCCGCCTTGTGGCGCCGGCACACCGGGTTCTAGTCCCGGTCGGGGCACCGGATTCTGTTCCGGTTGCCCCTCTTCCAGGCCAGCTCTCTGCTGTGGCCAGGGAGTGCGGTGGAGGATGGCCCAAGTGCTTGGGCCCTGCATCCCATGGGAGACCAGGAGAAGCACCTGGCTCCTGCCAAGCGGCGGCCATTGGAGGGTGAACCAACAGCAAAAAGGAAGACCTTTCTCTCTGTCTCTCTCTCTCACTGTCCACTCTGCCTGTCAAAAAAAAAAAAAAAAAAAGTGGTATCAATTACTATTGTTATTAGCTATCATTATTATGGATAGGTAGCCAGTTTAACTGTTGCCCCAAAACTATTAAAGTTTCTCAAGATACATAAAGAAGACAAAAGGGAAAAGTCAAATGAGTAAAATATGTTTGTGTCAGTTCTTGGATATATAAAATGAGAGATGTGTGTAATAGCTTTTCATCTCTCAATAGTCAGTATCCCATTCTGTGTTAGCCAGGTTTTTGTTACTTTAACTAAAAAACTGAGAGGAGCTGCTAACAAAGGAGGAAGGTTTATTTTGGCTCATGGTTGGAAGTTCACAATTCAAGAATGGGTGACCCTATTACTATCTGATAGAGGTTGGCAATGGCAGAGCACTGGGATGTTGAGAGACACAGGAAGCACACCTACCTTCTATGTGACCTCTCCTTAAAACACCATTGTGAGTGTTCCTAAACCTAAATCAAGCCAATAAATACCAAAATGCTCTACCTTCATCCATCATAATTGCATCAAACATCTACCCTTAATCCAGCAACTATGAATTCATTAAGAGCTAACATAAGACTTTGGAATTTGAATACCTTCATGTGTTTGGGGAGCCAAGTCCCATTCAAAAAATAACATCTTCTTTCTTAGTAATAGAATTCTAAGTTTCAACTCAGCCAAAGACTACATAACCCAATGAATTCTACACCTAGATTTGACTGTGTGACCACTCTGGCCAAAGATAAATGGATGTAAGTGATAAGTACTGCATCCAAGTCAAGTTCTTGGTAGGAAGCTGTTTTATCTTCCACTTCCTTCTTCTTTTTCTTCATGGGAATTGAATGAGTGTCAAACTTGTCAATAAGGACAATGAGGAAGAACCCCTAGTTCCTGGATGACCTGATATCCACTTGTAGACAATCTGCCCCTAAACAATTTTCCATGGTCAGGGAGCACTAATTTCTATTTTTTTTAGCACTGTGTCTTTAGTCTCCCCTTAGAGCAAGTTAGCCTAATACATGAAATATAATGCCTGGTACATGCCAATCAGCTGAAAGAGAAAAGAATACATTTGTATCATTATGAAAAGGAGAGATTTATAATTAATAAAAATACATCATTTAAGATGATGTCTAAAAATGTGGTCATTATTACAATTGAATTCTCTTGGTACAAAAACCATCATGCCTTTATGACACCTATGTTTACTGTTTGAATTTTTTGAGGAATATATTATGGGTGAAAGTAGGGGATTCTAAAGTATTGTTTAAGAGTACACATGCTTTGGAAGCTTTGCAGCTTTCTCTGCATTCAGAATATAAGCAGCAGTCTTAGACTTGGGGCAAGTACCAGGGGGCTCCTATTTAGTTGCCAGTGAAGCCAAGAAGTCTGCTCCCACATCATGTATCCAGGGCATGGATGAAAGTCTTCAAGTTATACAATGCAAAACAATGATGGCCACAATGTAAACACTAAGCAAAAGAAAGAAAAAAAAATTTCATTCACAAAGAAAGCTATGTTTTTCTTTGTTGACATATTATTTGCACTCTTACTGAGCACTTGGTTCTTTCTACACTTTTTTTTAAAAAAAATTATTTATTTATTTAAAAGGCGATTGACACAGAGGTAGAGGCAGAGAGAGGGAGAGAGATCTTCATCTGCTGGTTCATTCCCTGAATGGCCACAATGGCCAGAGCTGCACTGATCCAAAGCCAGGAGCCAGGAACATCTTCCAGGTCTCCCACATGAGTTCAAGGGCCCAAGGACTTGAGCCATCTTCTACTGCTTTCCCAGGCCACAGAAGAGAGCTGATTGGAAGTGGAGCAGCAAGGACTTGAACTGGTACCCATATGGGATGCCAGCACTGCAGGCAGCAGGTTTACCCACTACACCACAGTGTTGGCCCATACACTGACTTTTCACATTGAATATATAGACACACCTAGCAACATAGCCATTTTTATTCTGAGTTTTATATTCATGTCTCATGTTCTCTGAATATACACATTAGATTTCCTGAGTCTCTACTGCCCCAGTTTTATCCTTCAATCACAAAAATCTCTGAATTTATATTTCTGCAAAAGAAAAGCCATTAACTAAATGAAATGACAGGTAGATTTCCAAAGACTACTAACCTAGAAGCCAGGCTTCTGGTTCCAGTTATACTATGACCCCTTATGTGACTTTTGTTCAATTACACAGTTTATTTGCGTTTCAATCAATAAAATGAAAGAATTGAATGGGATGGCTTCCTATTGGCCTTACGCTGTGATTCTACAAATGTGTGTTGTAAGGAGGATTTGATCCATAGGGAATCAAATTCTTTCCCTTACATTCAGGTCATGAGGAAAATGTATTTTCAAAGAATTTGTTCCAGAAAGTGTAAGCATCATACATTTTCTTGTATTTAAAGTGAAAATTCTGAAATTATGAAACTTTAAAAATAATTGAAAAGTTTTATAGAATGACTATTATGTGCTAGCCTAGATACAGAATGGGAACACAGTCCTATCCTGAATGGAGCTCAGGAAGGCAAATATCAAGAAAGGCAATTTACATGAATGATGAGTGTTCTAAAGAATAGATGTGGAAGGCTTTGGGCACTGCACACATAGGAGATTTAGGATAGTCTGCATAAGCTACAGTGTGAGCATAAAGAGGGTCAGGTAAATTTTGAGAATAAAATCCAATAAAAAATAAATGACAATTTTCCAGTGCTGAAGTAGTGCTTAGAAGCTGTATAGATCTGGGTTTGAATGCCAGCCCTGCCATACACTGCATCATCTTGGGTACCCTTTCTAAACTAGTTTTCTTCTCTGTAATGAGAAGGAAGATATTAGTATCTACCTCATAAGATTGTTGGGAGAACTGAATGAAATAGTGCTGTGCCAGACGCAATAGTTATACCAGTTATTATTATTGTTATTGCTATTTTTAAAAGTCACAAATTGCTACCAGACTTCCAGCTCTCCCCCAAATTCTACAATTAGTAAGGCAACATTGATTTGCAGCAGAAAATTTTTAACTTGTAACAAAACAAGTAATCTGTAGTTTATTCAAGAGAGGGTTTCATAAAGCTTTCCTAGGCTCTTATTCCCATGCCAAATCTGTACCCCAGGGAATAGGGGAGGAGGAAGCAGAAAAGGAGCATGACCTCTCTCTGCGAGCTGGAGCACATGTCTGAGAGCCAAGGATAAGGGATTTGGCCCTGTGCCACCCAACTACCATTCCAAAGGATGTGGACTCGATTGACCTATTTTGTATGCATGATAGAAACCTTATGGTAAGTCATGACATGTTTAATTTCAGTTAGTGATAGATACATAAGCTGGCAAAATAGGACAAACTTAAAAAGGAATGAAAAAACAATCCCATGAGGGGCAAGAGAAAGCTGTTTTTGGCTGAGCTACAAGTAGATGAAAAGAAGGGCATATTCCTCCCAAGTCAGCCAGCAGCATCCTTCCCCAGTGGCTCCAACACTTCTGCAGACGTTTTATAAGACAATAAGGTGTCTGCACCTGAGCCTCCATTCCTTCTTCAGGGCATTTCTGCTTCCTTGGCACTAGTCTTCCTTACTGTTAATCAGGCTTCATTGCCTAAATGTCTGTCTCTCATCCCTAACTCATATAGCATAATCTGGTACAGTATAATCATATGATATGATATGATACCCTTACAACAGAATATGAGTGAGCTTAATAGGTGTGATGATCTGTCCCACAATAATGTCTTAATATCCAAAATTACAAACTGATTCAGATGACCACAATTCCAAGTCCAGAATTGGACCTTTATGATGGCCCAGCTACAGCCATTATAGCTATCTGGGGAGTGAACCAGTAGATGGAAGATATCTTTCTGTCACTTCTCTCTCTCTCTTTCTGTAACTCTGTCTTTCAAATACATAAATATATGTATCTTTTTAAAAAGATTAATAGTATATTACTCTTTTAAAAAAGATTTATCATGATAATTCTTATCATTTATATATTCTGAGAGGAAACTGAAATCTTGCATTCTTCAGTTTTAAGTAATAGAAATAAGTTCTGGTTAACTTAAGGAAAAAATAAACCTTTGTGTTGATGATGGGGAGTTACCGGAATCCAAGGGTAAGCAAAAGAAACAAACTTACACAAGAACCAGGGTAATTTTTAGGGACCAGATAACAAGGGTTACTTAACTATCATATTGGAGGAACTCCACTGAAAGAATGAACTCTAACTATCACTGGTTCTCAAGATGTAAAACAGGAGACAATTTCCAATTGGCCAGCTTAGTCTTTATGCCTATCCCTTAGTTTTAGGAAGACACTGTGGCCATTCACAATGGAAAATAGGAAATGCTTTAAAATATTTGATGTATCAGTAGAGTATGTGAAAGGATTCTGGATAGGTAAGAAAATAATTTTCTTCTATGCCTCAAGATGTTGCTGATTTATGAATTTCAATATGTTGTAACCCACATTTTATTTGTTTATCCACTCAACAAATATTTATTTGACATTTGTTAAATGAAAGGCATTAAATGAAAGACATTTGGGGCAAATAAACACAAAATGAAGAATATTTATTAAATTATTAACTTATATACTTTATTTCTTGGTTTTTAATTTTATTTTAGAATGTGTGGAAGAGTAGACAGGTAGGTAGATAGATCTTCCATGTACTGGTTCATTCCCCAAATGCCTAACAATGGCTGGGCAAGGGCTAGGTGAAATCTGGAAGCCAAGAATTCAATCCAGGGCTCTCATGGGATCAAACTTCTTGATCCATCTGCCTTCCAGATTCTGCATTAGTAGGAAACTGGATTAGCAAGCTGGAGCTGGGTCTTGAACCCAGGAGTTCCAATATGCGATGTGGGAGTCTTAACTGCCTGCTAGGCAAAACACCACTTGTTTGTTTTTATCTTGAAAATTTAGATGATAATGAACATGTAAAATGTGAATATATTTTGTTTTGGCAATAAACAATAAGAGGAGAGTTGAGGATAATACTAGGGAATTTAATTTTACTCATGAAATCATGTGGACTACTACATGATACTGAAAGGAAAAGAAACCATAGCCTTTGGAAGATAAATGCTCTGTATGGTATAAAAATACACTTTTTCTCTTTTTATAATTAGATGAATTTCAGTGATTTTTCTTCTTGGAGAATTCTATGGGATCTCTTAATTTTGGCAATGACTTAAAAGGGCGATGTCAAAGACTGTACAGAATTACATTTGATGGAATTATTTCCTATGAGTCAAATTTTCATTTTTTGTACTTTTAAGGAAATTACTGTTCTAAGAATCTAGAATAGGCCAAAAGGTTAGCAAGTTTAATGTTATATTTTTTTTCCTTGGCAAATGGAATGATTTTCTTAAGGAACTGCCCTGCTGAGAAAATGCTCCATGTTTGAGATATTTGAGTCCCTAAATGTGATTGACCATATTGGCTTCTCTTTAATGAGGAAGTGGAATGATGAAGTAAGGGTGGATAGAGTCTCAGAAATCACAAAGAGCTGAATTTAAGCCAACTTAGTTTCAAATTCCACTCTGCCAATTTCTAACTTTGTAACTTGGGAAGGTTTTGTAAATACATTGAAAATCCTAGTTTCCTTGACTATAAGAAGAATGTACTGTGGTAACCTTGTGAGGATTAAATCAAGTCCTTTGTATAGTGTATTTTATTTACTAAAAGCTCAATGAAATAGATAGAACCACTACCCATTTACAATAATAATCTGTCAAACTTATATTTTTTATGGAGATAAATTTGATCCACTGAATTTCTATTATTAACAGATAGACTTCCTACAATTACTTACCAGAAATTTTAGTTCCACCCTTAAAATAATCAGACTTGATATTACAATTTTTAGAAGGTGTCTGTTACTCGGGGCAGCAAACAGAACATCTCACATCACATACCTGACAGAGTGAAGAAGTAGGGGTTGCACTGAATAAATCATATCACCCTAATATAGGAGCTATGTACAAGACTAGAGATATTCTCTGCCTGAGAGGCTAACAAGTTTGTAGTCTTCCAATTTGTCTCAAAATAATATGGCTATAATTAGTAGAATAAGTATTTGAGAGTTTTTGTTTTTAATATGCTTTGTTGGTGATTTAATTTTGAATTATTTCTTCCCTAAGTGAGAAGGAGATGGTATGATGGGTTTTGAGATAGATGAGTTAGTTTAGTCTTTGGACCCATCATCGATTCCTTGTTGGACCCTGGAAAATGGCCCTGTGGCCCAGTTTCCTTCTCAGTTGCATTTTGATTGTAGAAGTGTGTTCCCTCAAACTATATCTATTTTTTTTAAAAAAGATTTATTTATTTGAAAGGCAGAGTTACAGAGAGGCAGAGAGAGAGAGAGAGAGAGAGAGAGAGAGAGAGATGTCTTCCATCTGCTAGTTCACTCCCCAGATGGCCGCATCAAATGGAGCTGTGCTGATCTAAAGCCAGGAGCTTCTTCCTGGTCTCCCACACGGGTGCAGGGGACCGAGGACTTGGGCCATCTTGTACTGCTTTCCCAGGCCACAGCAGAGAGCTGAATCAGAAGAGGAGCAGCCAGGACTGGAACTGGTGCTCATATGGAATACCAGCACTGCAGGCAGCGGCTTACCCCCTACGCCACAGCACTGGCCCGGTTCCCTCAAACTTCAGCAGCTGAGGGTAAAGATGGAGACATAGTAACCACAAATAGTCAACCTTGGCTATTCTCTGAGATAAGAGATAAAGGTATCTGAGGCATTTTGGGTTCCACTTAGGTTCTTCAGTTTTTTCAGGGAGAGGAATGGAGCTGGTGGATCTGCTCAACTCAGGACATTTGATTACTAAGGGCGTCCTTCCCTTCTGCTTGAGATTCCAGTAGCTCAGTCTGCTGCGACTCATGCTGCTTCCCCCCTAGTTTGCTGACATTGCTAATTCCAATAAGTTACTGCCCTTAAAGAGGGCTCAACTGCAATTGGGAAAACAAGCAACAACAATCCTGAAATTAACCAAAAAGACTTACTATCTTTGCCCAGGATGTCCCCAAAACTACTGTCCTGTGCTGTCCATGTGTTACTGAGTTTTCAGTAAGACTGACATTTTAGTTTTACTGGGCCCCCACTTTACCAGGACTTACACCAGGGAGCTTGGCAGCTTGGCCAGAGGACAATGTGAGCAGAAGATATTGAACCACGCTTAAATTACCCCTTCCTTCTGGCACAGACATCATGTGGAAACCAGCTCGTGTGCCTGGCTTTTTCCTCCTTTGGGATGAATGCTTTTTAAACCACTAAACTCCTTAGTCTCTCATTCAGATATATCCTTGACAGACATCAGTCTTCCAGCAAGTCCTAACTAATCTTCAATCATGGGCTACCTGAACTCAGCCAGGAACCCGGCTTCATTGTCCTTTTTATGACATGAAAATAGGAGTTAGGTCATGCCATAATAACCAACACAGACAGTCTGGCTCTATGCAGGTACCAAAATGGATAGATGACTCAGATCAGATGCCCATTTGTCTCGCCTGAACATATCAGCCTCGTGTAAGGACTACACAGTTTTAACCCAATTCCAGATTTCGAATTGGCTGAGACCAAATCTTTATTGCCTGATGAAATTAAAAATTCAAATAAAAGCTAATTTGAGTCATAGAAAAACACAGTTATGCATAAGGGGGACTCTGGTCATAAGTTTTAATACAAACACAGCTCCTCTTCCATTTATTGTCAGTTCTAAGGTTTCTGCCTTTTAGGAGTCTAATGGCAGCTGGCTTTATGAGAAGCTGGATAGAAGTGAGAAGTCTTGGGTTCTGTTGAGATTTTTAGCAGATGGAAACCAGCCCCAAACTTTGTTCCCCACAATATGAGTAAAGAACATCATCAAGGCACTACTGAGAACTAAGAGTAGTCCTGAGAAATGCTGACTGGTTAGGGATCTCTGGAGAGAAGACAATGTTGGCTCATATCTCCTGACCCTGACAAGGCCAGGAAAGACCCATGCAGAAAGTCTGGATCTTCCTGTTCCTCAGGCTTTGGGGAAACCCAGAGAGCTGAGAGCAGGCAGCTGAATCAGAGTCTAGCAGCCTTCTCCTTTAAACCACAGACCCCTCCTTTCACTGGCTGTGAGATTCCTGTCATTTACAATCCGAGTTCCAATGAGCTGGTACAGAATCATCAATAGCTTAGAGAACAGCAGTTGTCAGAATAGACATATCATTGGATAGAGTGCTTCTGAAAGAGAGAGTGACAATTTGAACAAAGATTTGAGATCAGCATAAAAAGTTCTTTCTGGGATTGAAAATGTAACTTCTCCAGTAAAATCTCAGGAAAAGAATCAAAGGAGATGATGGTCTCTATTGAAAATTGAACTAGTGGTTTGAAAGATTAAAGTCTAAAAATATATCAAAGTAAAAGGCAACAGGAAGTGAACCTCAAAAGAAAATGAAGTCCAATGCAATGCGCCTAGCATGTTTGGAATTTCACAGGAAAGAAAGAGAAAAAAAGAAAAAAAAATGGAGGTAAGGCCAATAATTTAAAATAGCCAAAAGAAAATTTCCCTGGTTTAAGTCTGATAAAATTATTGGATGCTAAAGATACATGAGAGAAACATCTAGGTTTCCAGTCAATAAAAGCATTAACTAGTTTTCATACATTACTCTAAGAATAGGACAACCAGAGAATTTAATGCCCTGACTAAATATCATTTACCTTTCAGCATAAAAAAGATAGAAATACAAGAAAGAATTTCCTACTTTATGTATTTTGTCACAGGTACATCAACAAGAAAAGGTCTGACCCAAGTAAGAAATAGACCAGAGTAGAAATTTCAAATAAGAGAGGGAAGAGATGTACAATTTGGGACATGCTCAATCGGACTTGCCCCAAATGGTGGAGTTAGAAACATGCCAGGGGACTCCAATACAATCCCATCAAGATTGCATGTACCAATGCCATCTCACTAGTCCAAGTGATCAATTTCAGTTCACAATTGATCACATGGATAGGTCTAAGAGTCAAAGGAATCACACAAACAAGACTAGTGTCTGCTAATACTAACTGATAGAATTAAAAAGGGAGAGAATGATCCAACATGGGAAGTGAGATACACAGCAGACTCATAGAATGGCAGATGTCCTAAACAGCACTCTGGCCTCAGAATCAGCCCTTAGGGCATTTGGATCTGGCTGAAGAGCCCATGAGAGTATTTTAGGCATGGAAAGCCAAGACACTCTGGAAAAAAAAAATGACCTAAATGAAAGATCTCTGCGAGTGAGATCCCAGTAGAAAGAGGGCCATCAGAGGAGGAGGTACCTTTCTCTGGAGGGAGGAGAGAACTTCCACTTTGACTATGACCTTATCTAAATAAGATCGAAGTCAGCGAACTCAAAAGGCTTCCATAGCCTTGGAAACTCATGACTAGATCCTAGGGAAATTTCTGACGCCATAAATAAGAGTGTCAAATTGTTAAGTCAACAACAGGAGTCACTGTGCACTTACTCCTCATGTGGGATCTCTGTCCTTAATGTGTTGTCCAATGTGAAGTAATGCTATAACTAGTACTGAAACAGTATTTTACACTTTATGTGCTGTGTGGGTGCAAACTGTTGAAATCTTTACTTAAAATATACTAAATCGATCTTCTGTATATAAAGATAATTGAAAATGAAAAAAAAGAAATACCTTCTTGTAAGGATAAATATATTTTGAATTTCCATAACACTTTTACAAAAAAAAAATTGTGTGCTTAGGCAAAAAATATTAACAAATTCAAAGAAGACAGCTTACAAATTACATTCTCTTATAGTCCAATTAGGTTAATTGAAAATTAAGAAACACACAATGAGATGAGTCTGTTATAAAATATGAAATTAAAGAAAATAAAGAATTATTTTGGAAATATTTGGAAAATGATACACTTGTAAAGCAATAGGACACAGCAAAAAGTTAACTGACAGGAAAATGTGTTTTGTCTAATTTTGTAAGCAGAAAGATCCACATAAAGGAATTAAGTACTTAACAAATCCAAGTAACAACAACAAAAGCAAAAAGAACCAGTAAAGAAGATAAACACCATGTGAGCTTGCTAAGGAAAAAGAAATGAAATAAAATCAGACAAGATTAATTATATGAAAGTTGAAAGGATATTAAAAGAATTCTAAGTAAATATTAAAGGTGACTAGGTAGCAATACATTAAATAACTCTAAAGGAAACTAATACTTCCTTAGAAAAATATACATTATCACAACTGACATAGAAGAAGTAAAAACCTGAACTGACCGAGTGTTATAGAAGAGACTGGAGAAGTGAATAATGACCTACTATTGAAAAAAGCTGCAGGCAGATGAATTCATAGCTGATTTTTTAACCTACAGAACAGGTGATTTCAATATCATGTAAGCTATCATAGATTTTACCAAATGATCAAAAGCTCTTGCTATTTTGTGAAGTTAGACTAATTCAAATATCAAATCCTAAGATGGAGAGCAAGAACAATTAAAAGTACAGGTCAATTTTGTTGAAATGTTTAAATAACATATTAGAGAATACAATAGAGGAATGAATCAAAACAGCAATGTGTAGGAGAAAATAACTTTATTAGAGTAATGAAAGGGTGGCTGCATACCATACAGCCCAGCTATGTATTGACTATGCTAGAAAGGAAAAGGAAAAATTTTACCATTGTCAATACCTTTTGAAATGAATTAGATAAAGGTCAAACAACTGACACCTAAACAAATTCTAAGCAAGATAGGAACAGAAAGAAGTTACTTACAGTAGAGTCTACTATCAAACATCCTAAATGGCAAAAATTAAGCCATTCACTTAAAATCAGGAATCAGGCATCACCATAATCATTTAGACTGATGATTCTAGAGGATGTAAATAAAAGTAAATGCTATGAATGATGAAAAAAGAGATAACATTTCTGACTGATGGAATGCCTGTTTTCTTAGATAACCTAAAAAATTCTCATGAAAAAACAAATAAGAGATTTTGGTGCTTTTGATGATTACAAACTAAATTTAGGGAAATTATCAGCCTCTTTCCTTTTAGACAAATGCATCTAGAAAAGGAATGGGAAGAACATTTCACAAATATTATAATTTGGTATAAATTTGGTATTGAACATAGATGAACAAAACCATAAAAACATTATGGGGACATGTGAAAAAATATAAACAAATGGGAAGCTTATCATTTTCTCAGATGATGATGTTATAAACATGCCAATTCTCCAAAAAAGTGAATACACAGATTTAACGTAGTTCCCATTACTCTGCTTTCTTTTACATAAAGTACTATGTATTTATTGAAGAGGTCTTCAAAGTCCAAATATTTACATAGAGTGGTAATTAGGGCTTTTGAAGAGTTGTCTGGAATGATCAAAGCAACACTGAAAAATGGTCCTGAATAGTTTAGTAAATACATCTGTTACATAAAAAGTTTAAAACTATACACAATAGATTTTAAATACCAGTCCCCCACTTCCTTGTCATTAAATGGTGGGTTAAAATGTTGAATATGGTGCCATTGCCCTGGCTCAATAGGCTAATCCTCTGCCTGTGGCGCTGGCACACCAGATTCTAGTCCTGGTCGGGGCGCTGGATTCTGTCCCGGTTGCCCCTCTTCCAGTCCAGCTCTCTGCTGTGGCCTGGGAGTGCAGTGGAGGATGGCCCAAGTGCTTGGGCCCTGCACCCCATGGGAGACCAGGAGAAGCACCTGGCTCCTGGCTTCAGATCAGCGCCATTGAGGGGTGAACCAACGGAAAAGGAAGACCTTTCTCTGTCTCTCTCTCTCACTGTCCACTCTGCCTGTCAAAAAAAAAAAAAAAAAAATGTTGAATCTGGGAGACTGCATATTTTTTTGTGAGCTGCATTTTGTTCTTGCCCTGTGTGGTCTGGGCAAACTTGATTGTACACTGGAATCACCTATGTAGCTTCATAAGATTATGGAATCCAGAGTCTTACCCAAGAGTTTGTGCCATCAGAATCTGTAGCAAGAATTTTAGGGATCACTGACCACATTTTTGCTTCAAGGATCACTGCTTATTTCAGGGTCTTTTTTGAGGGCACAAAAATCTAGAAGAGGCTACCCAATGTTCCAGTAGGGAAGACTTTCATTGAAATCCTATTTTTGGAAATAACTCATTTTATGAATGTAAGTTGAAAATAAATTTTAAAAATAAATAAACAATAGATTTTCTACAGCAGAGAAACATGCAATGTATACCTTGTTTTCTGTGTATCAGGGAACAGTAAAATTATGTGGAGAGAAACATCATACGTTTGGGTTTGAAACATCCCTTTGCCTCTTTCTGGCCTTCGTCAAATTATTAACCATTGTAACTCTTAGCTTCTTCATCTATAAAATAGGGATGAAGTAGTACTTACTTCACATGGTGATAGTACTTATCTCAAATACACCAACAGCTTAATAGGTGCTGGTTAACAGCAAACAAGAATGACATTATTAAATACTTTCTTCAGCAGGAATAATTGGGGATATGTATCAGATGCCTTAATGGGAGTTAATACATACTAGGAACTTTATGAATATTCTTGAATCAAGGGGCAGGCATTTGGCCTAGTGGTTAATTGTTGGGATGCCTTCATTGCATATAATAGTGCCCGGGTTCGAATCCCAGCTATGTTTCCTGATTCCAACTTCCTGCTAATGCACACCCCAGGAGGCAGCAGGTGGTGGCTCAAGTAACTGAGACCCTGCCACATATGTGGAAGACCCAGATTAAGTTCCTGGCTCCTGCTTTGGCTTGGCCTACACTCAGCTGTTGCAGGCATTTGGGGAATGAATCTATTCCCTTCCCGTGTCTCTTTCTCTCTGCCTCTTAAGTAAAGTATATATAAAATTAATAAAAATTTAAAAATTTTTGAATCAAGGTTTAACACTGTGTGATGCACACTGAAGATTTATCAAAGGCAGTAAGTATTTTCTCTCTCCCTCTCTTCTTACTAGTATCATCTAAAAAACAATACCTTTTGAATGTCCCAGGTCAAGCTGGTTTGTGAATATGATTGAATTCACTTTAATGGCAGTGTATAAATAAGGTTTAACAACAATTTTTTTTTTTTAAAGATTTATTTATTTGAAAGGTAGAGTTACAGAGAGACAGAGAGAGAGATGTTCCATCTGCGGTTCACTTTCCAAATGGCTTCAAAAACCTGGGATGGACCAGGCAGAAGCTGGGGGCCAAACCTCCCTCTGGGTCTCCTGTGTGGGTGGCAGGAGCCTGAGACCTTGGGCCATCCTCTCATGCTTTTCCAGATGCATTAGCAGGGATCTGGACTGGAAGTAGAGCTGCTGGGACTTAAGGCACTCAAATGGAATACCAGTGTTGCAGACTGTGGCTTTACATACTGCTCCACAGTGCCAGCCTCAACAATAGTCTTATGTAACATTTATCTTCCCACACCAAGGCTCCCTCATTCATGAAGAAAATCTTCAGTTTTATCGCTCAGCTGCTCAGGAACAATTCCACTCCTTCTCTACTGCTCTGGGGTTCTGGTCAAGTTACCTTGACCTTGTATTGGCCAGCAGTGTGCTTCATGAGAATATGCTCTTGCCGGGAAAGCAGCTCCCTGCTGTGCAGTGATCCCTGGCAAACTAGGGAGACAATGGCTCTCTCTCCAGCTCTGTGCTGGACTTTGTCAGGAGGCTCAAAGTGTACTTCTTAGTCATCTGTGACTTTTCAAATGACTCCTCAGCTTCTGACCCCACCAATCCATCCTCAGGGGGCTCAAAATCATTCAAAGACTGGGGGAGAACAGAGGATGCAGCCATTCCGCTTCCCTCAATTCCTCTGTTCCTTTGGACAGTTTCCTAGCATGAGAATTCCACTTCCTCCTTGATTTGGAAATATACACTCCAAGGATGTCAACTGATGGAGAGAGAGAACATCAGCCCATCAGGTCCAAGAAGGACAAATTCTAAATTTCCCTAGGGTCTTATGTGGACCACCCACGATTTTTCCCTCTTTCCTACAGCCTTATCATCTAGCATCTTAGAAAAAGTACTAGTGCTCGGCCGGCGCCGCGGCTCTCTAGGCTAATCCTCCACCTTGCGGCACCGGCACACGGGGTTCGAGTCCCGGTTGGGGCGCCGGATTCTGTCCCGGTTGCCCCTCTTCCAGGCCAGCTCTCTGCTGTGGCCCAGGAGTGCAGTGGAGGATGGCCCAAGTGCTTGGGCCCTGCACCCCATGGGAGACCAGGAGAAGCACCTGGCTCCTGCCATCGGATCAGGGCGGCGCGATGGCGGCAGTGCGCCGGCCGCGGTGGCCATTGGAGGGTGAACCAACGGCAAAGGAAGACCTTTCTCTCTGTCTCTCTCTCTCTCTCACTGTTCACTCTGCCTGTCAAAAAACAAAAAACAAAAAAAAAAAAAAAAAAAAGAAAAAGAAAAGAAAAAGTACTAGTGCAAAGGCACCTCGTCCATTCTTGTTCTATTCCTGTTATGTTTGCCTTTGAAAGTGAAATAACTGCACACGAGGAGAAGGCTCAAACACTGATGAGGCTCAGTGCACTCTGGCTCTGAGTTGCAGCTGCCTGGCTTCTCTGGGGACCCAGTACTCTGGCTCCTCACAACATGGAGCTCTGGGCATATCTGTTGTGCTTGTACTCATGTGTAAATGTTTATAATAGCAGTTAACGGGGGCATAGCATAGGGACACCACATAATTTTATTCCTAATTTCTCAAAAGCTCTCTTGAGGTGGTGTGAGAATTGTTACTATCCCTGATAGTTTTTCTATAAATTCTGGTAAGGTAAGAAGAGGAAACGTGACATGAGGTCCATTAAAAAACTTGCTACTGCCTAGAAGATGGCCCAACTGCTTGGACCCCTGCACCCATGTGGGAGACTTGGAAGAAGATCCTGGCTCCTGGCTTTGGATCCACCCAGCTCCAGGCATTGTGGCCATTTGGGGAGTGAACCAGTGGATGGAAGACCTTTCTCTCTGTCTCTCCCTCTGTCTGTAACTCTGCCTCTCAAATAAATAAATAAATAAATCTTTACAAAATATTAAAAAAAAACTTGCTACTACCAAGAATTGGAAGACTGAGAAAGTAAAATGTTATTAGTGACAGTGTAAGTGTGAAGTATTACACCGAGCAAATGACAGTATAAAAGTCAATAACCAGAGGGCAATAACCCCTCCTTACCTTCACAAGACCCCAACAACATGTTTCAATCTTGCTTTTCAAATAAGAATTATTTATATATAGCTGGGACTAGAACAGGTGATCATATGGGATGCTGGTGTCAAAGGCAGTAGCTTAAAATGCTGCACCACAATGCTGTGCCCATTTTTTAAAAACAAATGTTATGTTAGAGGGAAGTGGAGGAGGAGACAAAATGAATACCGATTCACTCCCCAAATGCCCACAATGGCAGCGATTGGGCTGGAGTCATAGCCAGGAACCCAAACCAGGTCTCCCAGGTGGGAGGCAGGAACCCAATTACTTGAGCCATCACCTGCTGCCACCCAGGGTCTGCATTAGCAGAGAGGTGGAGTCAGGGGCTGGAGCCACAAACTGAACCCAGGCACTTTGAAGTGGACACAGGTGTGTTAATCACGGGTTTAAAATGCTCATACTCTAACTGCAATTCTGCAGTTCTGATTTGCAGATTAGTGAAGCCCAGACTCTTCCTAATGCCTATTCCTACCTCAGGGTAATATCTGCCTTAGATACTTAAGAATCCCCTCTCTTTATTGTGAAACCCTGTTTTTCTAAAGCTAAGTTAAACTCACATTCAAATGCCAATCATATATGCAATAAGGTTTAATGTGCACCTTTCTCAGAGGCATTCTAGTGGAATGGCCCTAGTCAAAGACTCCAGGAAGCAATACCCACTCTTTCACTTACAATCTATGGGACTTGAACCTAACACAACAAACTCAGAACACAGTTTCTCTGTTTAGGTAATGGGAGCAATATTATCAATTGCACAGGAGTTTTTAATAAGCATAAATGAGGGGATGAAATTGGAAATCCCGGCTGTTCCAGGGGCGGGGACAAAAAAAGTGTCCAGCATCCCATATGATCACCTGTTCTAGTCCCAGCTGCTCCACTCCCCATCCAGCTCTGATGTGCCAGGGAAAGCAGTGGATGATGGCCCAAGTCCTTTGGCCCCTGCCACCCATGTGGGATACCCAGATGGAGTTTCAGGTTCCTGGCTTTGGCCTGGACCAGCCCCGACCGTTGCAACCACTCGGACTCTATCTTTCCCTCACTCTAATTTTGCCATATCACGTATTTTCTAAAGAAAGACCCTCCAGGTCTATAAAGTTTATCTAAGGACACGATTGCCTTCCAAGCAAGGTATTAATCTCAAACATCCTTGACTTTCTTCCATAACCTTGCAGAGTTCTGTATGCTGAAAAGGGTTTCCTCCATCTGCACTTTGCACCTGCAGTGACTCAACATTTGCTTGACAGCAACTCTGGGATTCCCACTGTCCCTCCTCTCTTATTTGCGAAGTGCCTACAGGGTGGGGGCCCCACCTGATTTTATTTGCTAACTTTCAAGCCCGCCTTGGATACTCCTTCATTCTTTGCTTCACAGGGATGCTGAGGTTAACAGATCTGAGGCGCTCCTCCAAGCAATGGGGACGTCCGGCTTGGTTGTGCCGTCGGACGTGCACCGGGAACCGGTGTCCTGGGCCCGGCGGAAGACGAGGAGATGGCGGCGGCGCGGCGCAGGCCGGCGGGCAGCGCCCCTCGCATCCCCTCGGGAGGGACCCCGCCCAAGCACTCCCGTTGCTAGGTCCTCTGTTGGCCGCGTTCGGGAGGAGCCCAGAGCCAGACCAAGGCGAACGCGAATGGGGGTGCCCGGAGAAGCCCGAGCGCCGGCTTCAGTCGGTCACCGGGACGAGCAAGCGGCTCCTCGGTGGGTACCTCGTGGCCCCGAGCGCTCCTGGCTCTGCGCGGGCAGAAGACCCCCTCGCCCGTGGTGCCTCCCAACCGCCGCCAGCCCCCGGCGCTCGCCGCTCGCGCCTCCCCGCTCGTTGCGCACCCCCGGCCGCAGCGGGCGAATGGTCTGGCCCGTCGGTAGCCACCACCCCCTAGGGCAGCGACAGCTGCTCCAGCTGCTCCTGGTCGAGCGTAGGAGCCCCGAGCCGTGGCTGCCGCGGGCGGTGGGCAGGCGGAGGGCATCGCCGGACCACCAGCGCAGGTTGCCCGGGCCCTGGGGAGCCGCCCGCGGGCAAGCCGGGGAGCGCGGGAACTGCCGAGGGACGGCCCGTGGCGGGAAGGTGAGGACCTGGGCTGGCTGCCCTCACCCCCAGTGAGTACCTGCTGCCGCCATCCCGCCCTCTCCCTCCTCCCCCCCGCAACCTCCTTCCACCGTTCCCACGTTCCGGAGGCCGCAGCCGCTGCCCTGGGGACAGTGTCCCCTCCGGGAGCAACGGACGGAGAGCTGCTGCTGCTGTCCGCGCTCATGATTCAGCACCATCCGCGCCCCGAGAGGTGGAGGCAGAATGGGGGAGGGGGCGAAGTCAGTTGTGAGGCTCTTACCTGAGTTCCCAGGCTGCAGGTGCAGGAGCCCGGCGGGCAGGGTCGGGGTGGGGGCGGGGAGGCTCCCTGTCGGCTCGCTCCGTAATTCCGCCCTGTCCCCACATCCTGGTGCAAAGCTCCGTGAGTATACGCTGAGTTCTTGAAAGTGTGTCAGAGGCATGTCTTTTTGGCACACGCGAGAGAAGTCCAGGGCTGCTTGTCAGTGCCTCTCAGCGTCTGTGCCTCTCGCTCCGTCGGATGCCAGATTCGTGCGGTCCTACGCTTCATTTCCTATCGCAGCATTCCCCTGACTCATGGGAAAGACGCCCCATCAAACTTGTCTTGTGTTCAGGGTGGGTTTGATTGGTGCTAGCAGAGAAAGAAAAGATTCAAGGGAGGTGGGAAAGGATACTTGCAGATCCTCGGTACTTACTTTTATATACTCGGATCGTATTTCATTAAATCATCGCAACCACCCCTTACCAAATGTGGAAAGTGAGGAGCAGAGAAGTCAAATTACATCCCCAAGGTCACAGAACAGGCATCGGAATACAAGTCTCCTTTAAAGTCCATGGACCTCCCACTGCATTTGAGTCGTGTGGCCAGATTTGTGTGTGCATACTGTATTAGTGATTAAACATGGAATTAATTTTCAGAGTAGTAACCTTAAACAACAGCAACAACAACCTGTAAACTTACTGCATGTGGAACTATTGCTCCTTTAGCATAAAATTAAAAAAGAAAACCTATTTTTCTTAGAAAGAAAGTATGGGGAAAATATCTGGACAACGTTGCCTGGACAGCTAGGTTCTAACAGATGTGCAACACCTTTTTTGGCAGTGATATATGGTGGATGCTCAAGTGTTCAGAAATCAATTAGGAAAGTAAAAAATCTGGAAAATTTAAAGCTTTAGAGAAACATTTGAAGTAAGAATGGTTATTTAGCTCATAGGGTGTGGGACTGAGCTACTTCCTTCTATAGGAAGACAAACAGATATTTTTGATTCACCAACCTTCGATTTGGCATAGCAGGTGGTAACTCCAATGTAACAGACTAAGGAAATAAAATAAAGAGAAGGCTCAGGATCACTCAGAAAGTGGGGAAGTCTGGTACTAACTCATCTACAAAACATGTATGTTGTAGTAAAATGTTCTGTCTAGTGGGGGCCTGGATTGATTTTTTTTTGCCTTGCCCTTCAGAGTCAGCAGTTGTATTGACCTCCTATACTCCTTCTGCAAGAATAATGAATTCTAGATCATTCTTCTGTCCTTTGGTGGGTCATTTGACTTGTTTTCATTTATGATTTATGGATATTCTCTTAGGATGTGCACCTCTTGTTGATGTCTCAAGAGGCAGGTTGCTATAATACAGAAGCTCATTATCTCTAGGTACTGGCATCAGATTTGATGGTAGCCAAGCACATCATTGTTTTAGTCCATCATTTGTAAAGTATTGGACATTCGCAGTGGAGAATTCCTTTGTAAATGAATGAGGATGTTGATGGATTAAGCCTACTGCCTACATAAGGATGTAAAATGGAGATACAAATTTATATTTGTTGCTTAGAGAAGACTATAAAATAAGTAGGGTGCAGTGAAGAGTCTTCAAGTTTGATCTCTAGAGGTTATTTCTTTTTGCTGTTTATGTGACAGTTGGCTGTACACTGAACCTTGGTGGGGCATGCAGTCCAATCTGTTTAATCCCAAGAAGAGTAGCAGAATTAGTAGTAATGAATAAGCAAAAAGACAACATCACTGCTATTTTAAAAACAAGGAAACAGGAAAGTGAATGTGCTAGTGCTGGACAGTCAGCAGCAGTGTTTGAAACAGAGGCATCCTGTTTTATTTAGATGACATCACTGAAAGTATGAGCGTAATGTCAACCTGGCTTTAGAATTGCACTTTCTGTGTATATTTGGCCGCAGATCATCTAAATTCCTGAGTGTTAGGAACTTAAAATCTATCTTGGGGGATGTTTACTTACACATGAATAGTTAGCACAATAAAGTTAGAATTGGCTTAATTCCAGAAAATAGTGGTACAGACCTAAGTGCTAGTGCTATAGCAATACCTTAAGAATTCAGAGACATTGTAGAGATTGAGGGTGATCAGAGGATCAGGAAAGTCTTTATGGATGGAAGTGAATTAAACCAATCTTTGGGTTATGGGAAGGATTTTGGTAGATAAAGAGAATGCCAGGCAAAGGTTCAGCTGAGGGGCACTGTTTACATACATGCTGACAGATGATTTAGAACCTTGAATGTCAGGCAGTGAGATATGTTACTGATCTGGTAATCATAAGGAACTAATGTAGGTTCCCCTTTCTTTATTTATTTTTTAAATTTTGTTTGAAAGGCAGAGAGAGAAAGAGAGAGAGAGAAGGAAAGAGAAATAAAGAGTACTACCCAAACACCCACAGCAGTGCAGGGTTGGGTCAGGTCGGGAAGCAAGGAGCCGAAAATTCAATCTGGGTCTCCCATGTGGGTGGCAAGGACCAAAATGTTTGAGTCCTCATCTCCTGTCTGCCAGGATGTGCATTAGCAGGAGGCTGGAATTGGAAATGGAGATGGGATCTGAAACCAGGCACTCCCATATGGGATGCAAACATCTTAGCTGCTACATCAAAGTCTCACCCCCGATGTAGGTTTCTAAGCAGGCCAAGTTTCTCTTGTTCATGTTCTTCATATTCCTTTTCCCAAGCCTTCTTCCAGAAAATGGTGTATTTCTTGGTTACAGCTATTAAAAGGATTGGTTGTCAAGCAAACCCAGAAAAAGTATTTTATGCAAGTAAAATTAGTCCTCTTCCAAAAAAAAATTGCCTTTTAAAATGCTGCTCACTCATTATAGAATTATGAACAATTTGGAAAGGATAAGAACATAAAAGGGAAAAATATAATCATCATAATTTTACCAGCTAAAGCCAACCACTATTAATATTTTGATGTGTTTCTTCTCTTCTTTCTATACATAGTTTTAATCATGCTGTACACATTACTTTTTAGTAAAAATATATTTGGGGCTAGTGCTGTGGCGTAGCAGGTACAGCTGCCGCCTACAGTGCTGGCATTCCATATGTGCACCAGTTTGAGTCCTGGCCGCTCCTCTTCTGATCCAGCTCTCTGCTATGGCCTGGGAAAGCAGTAGAAAATGGGCCATGTGCTTGGGCCCCTGCACTTATGTGGGAGACCTGGAGGAAGCTCCTGGCTCCTGGCTTTGGATTGGCGCAGCTGCAGCCATCTGGGGAGTGAACCAGAAGACTTCTTTCTCTCTCTGCCTCTGCTCTGCCTTTCAAATAAATAAATAATAATAAAAAATATTTATTTGTTTGAAAGGCAGAGTGACAGAAAGAAAGGGCATGACAGAGAGAGAAAGATTTTCCATCTTTCAGTTCACTCCCCAAATGGCTACAGCAGCCAGATCTGAGCCAAGCTGAAACCAGGAGCTAGGAACTCCATCTAAGGCTCCAGTGTGGGTGACAGGGGCCCAAGAATTTGGGCCACCTTCTACTGTTTTCTCGAGCATATTAGCAGGGAGCTGTACTGGAAGTGGAGCAGCTGTGACTTGAACCAGAACTCTGCCATAAGATGCTGGTATAGCCAGTGTGGAGTAACCAGCTGCGCCACAATGCTGGCCCATGTATGTTACTTTTCATATATTTTTACATCATACATTAGTTTTGATTTAATTACAGTTAAGCAGTAAGCATTTAAAATACATAATTTCCCATTATTTTCTGTATTTTGTTAGTACCTTAAGATAGAACCTCAGAGTTAAAATTTCTGGGTTAAAAGGATGTGAGTTAGATTTGGACTGTTTAAGGAAGTTTTGAAAATCTAGATTCTATATGTTTGATTTGAATACTTATTTACATATTGGCCATGAAATATTTGCATATCAATAACTCCCTAGTTAATGACACCCAATCTGTCTGTGGCTCTTTTAGACAACCTCTTCTTTTGATTAGAAAGATGATTAAGTCATGAAGACTGGGAGAAAGGCTGCTGGGACTCAGGAGAGAAGATACAATTGAAGGGAGAGAACAGGTTTGGTGAGCAAGAGTTTCTAATCGGAGAAGGTGCACAGGTGATAGGCTGCTTTCTCATGCTAGTGTTGCAATTGTGGACCTCAACCACAAGCTTCCATTCCTCTCTTTCCTTAACACATACCACACGCTATATCTGTCTCTTTGAAACTTCAGCTTCTTCCTCCCCCCTGTATTAGATTCTTGTGCCTCCTGCTTCAGTATCCTGGTAACACAAGGCACAGATAAGAACTTACTCTTGCACTGTAATTTGGAGAATTTACATAGGTGAGGGCAGGAATTTGGGGCTTCTGCCCAGCTCTTAGCAGAGGCCCCAAGTACAAGATGCAGGGGTGAATGAGAGGCACACTTGTGGACGCTGAAGACTTCTGTCCCCTCTCTTGTGCACATTTGCCAAGGGATGGCCTTTGAACAGTCCCTACTGGGAGGTTCATTTCCTAATATGCCCCTCCAGCGTTCAGATTCTCCCTTCCCCTTGTTTCCAGTGTCCCTCTACCAAAGGAAATCCCTGCACACAGCAGAGAGATGGTGCCTCAGTTTCCCCCATCAGTTGTTGGGTAGACGTTGCTAGCTCCTTATGAGGAGAGGGGCGGTGGCGCAATGTGGGACAGGTATTTCCCCTGAGCTTCTTCCAGGTCCCATCTCTCCTCTCCTGGGGCCTCCAGGTTGGAGTCCAGGAATCCATGTAGGCAGGCTTGCCGGTAAGTGTCTCTGAGGGCCTGTGGAAGGGGAGTCAAGGCAGATGAATGTAATGAGCTGGCAAGCGAGGGAGCAGAGAGGCAGAATCTTATAGTAGGCAGAAGTCTTGGGAGACCTGGAAGGAAATGATGAAAACTAAAGCATCACATTGCAAACTGAAAAGAGGCCACCTCCTCTTTCCAGGTCCCTAGAGAGAGATGCTTTCTGGTGGAAGCTGGACATTCAAATAGAGTATTTTAGACAGAATTTGTCCTATGTGTACATGTCACCTATTATTAAAAAAATTCACTTAAGCTCTTGGAAGGTGGTAAATCTATTTCCATTTCTTTCATGCATTATCTGTCAAAGTTAATGTGTTAATGTTCAAGTAGAAAGGTTAAATGTGGATAGGCTTGCATTTACTTCCCATTTGACATTTACTTGATTGTGCACTCCTGCTCATAGCACACACAGCAATTGACAAAGTCAAGCCATTGGGTTCATTTAGGCTCTATGGGCAGCGGCGCAAATGCAAATACATTTTTTTCCACTTTTTACTTGTGAGCAAGTGGTTGGCCTATTTTTTATTTTATTTTTTTTGGTTGAGAATTTAGAGCTAAGTGATCATCAAGTGCTCACCTGGTTTTCTCTCATGCTGGTCTGAAGGTCTCTGAGCACTTCTTCCTTTTGAAGTTGATGATATTGTTGCTGCACTGGGTATGCTGAACCAGCCACATTATTTGTTTCTTTCTAAATTTTGTTGTGGCACCCAAGCTTCCGCACTTCTGTCTTATTTTTGTCCCTCTGCTTGGCCATGTGAAATGGAACATTATATTGACAAAGGATTAATTTGAACATTTCCGTCTCTCTTACCCACTACTTTGCAGAGTGTGAACTGGTGTCACAGCTATTTCAACAAGATGCCAGTAGCCTGTTTCCATAAAATTCTCCCAATTCCATTATGTGCAGTGCACCTGCAGCAAAATTGACTTTTACTTTAAAATGAGCATTTGTCTATTTGGAGATGGATCAGAAGCAATCCAAGTAGCAGCTTCAAGATCATTTCAAGGCTATGTGTGGATTGAAATTTTAAGGCTGCTTACCTAGCCCTCTCATTGAAAGTAGTTTATCTTTCTTTGGTAACTGAAGTGCCTCCAGTTAAACTTGGTGTAAAATCTGCTGTAATTGACCTGATCTTGATACTATGTGTTACAGGTGGAATTTTGGTAGGAAAAGTTAGCAACTGTGGGTTTAATTTGAATTATTGAATTAATGGAAAAATTTTCATGTGTAATTTTCACATTACTTTTATTTAAAATCTAAATTTCAACCAATTAAAATCTGTGACCATCTGTGACAGTGATGCTAAAAACTCAGGACAACAGTTTTAGCATATACCTCAGTCTATATTTAGAATCAGAAAGTCTTCAGTGAACCAAAAAATACATTACATACTAGTTATTTTAAGAAGAGAAAAGATAGAAATTGAGCCCTTTCTGTTATCAGTGCAATATGCATAAAACTGATAGGGGCTTTTTTTTTTTTTTTTTTTTTTTTTTTTTTTTTTTTTTTTTTGCTCTGCTTTAGGTTTGGCCACATCTGAGATGATAATGTTGAGTTGCTTAGCATCTCTCAATCTAAAATCCTAAATATTGGCAGATATTATCTCCTCCATTTTAACAATGAGAAATATTCAGCTAAAGCTAGTAAAAAGCCAAGATAAATCAGCATGCAGAAGCATAGTGGAATTAGAAGTTGGTCCCAGCTGCCCCCTTTAGAGACTAATTGTGACACTAGATGCTAGTCTTTACTGTTATGTAAATAAGAGGATGGCCTTTATTGGTTTATTAGTCTTTTTGGGTTTCTTTCTCTTGGGGTATTTGAGGAAAAAAGGAAGCTAAGTTCATTGAATAGTTTTTACAAAACTCTGGTGTCTACTTTCAGGTCTCATTGTCTTCTTCACTGGTCAGCATGTACATACTTGAAACCATAATTTTGGGAAAATATAGCCCAGATTTTTCCGGAACTTGCCACAACAACTGGAAAGAAATGGATATTTAACTATTAAGAAAGATTTGAAACAGAAGGATCAGTGCTTCTCAAAATTAAGGAATTGTATATATGTGAAAAAGCTTTTTCACTTGTCAAAAATCAGTGCTTAATGAGCCTTTTTGACATAAAGAATAATTTACTGTTGTGCATGTCATAGGGTTGTCATTTTAGAATTATTTTGTTTTAAAAATTTATCTGAGGGCTGTGACATAGGAGGTGAAGCTGCTGCCTACAGCGCCAGTATCCCATCTGGGCACCAGTTCAAGTCCTGGCTGCTCTACTTCAGATTCAGTTCTCTGCTGTGGCCTGGGAAAGCAGTAGAAGACGGCCCAAGTCCTTGGGCCCCTGCATCCGTGTGACAACATTATCATCTCAGATGTGACCCAGAAGAAGCTCCAGGCTCCTGGCTTCAGATTGACCCAGCTTTGGCTGTTGTGGCCATTTGGGGATTAAACCAGCAGATGGAAGACTTCTCTCTCTCTGCTTCTGCCTCTCTGTAACTCTGCCTTTCCAATAAAAAAAACCTTTAAAAAATTCATCTGGGATCTATAATATTAGTTGAGTTCTTTTTTTTAAAGATTTATTTTATTTATTTGAAAGAGTTACAGAGAGAGGTAAAGACAGAGAGGTCTTCCATCTGCTCATTCATTCCCCAGATGGCCACAATGGCAGGAGCTACACCGATTGGAAGCCAGGAGCTAGAAGCTTCTTCTGAGTCTCTCACGTGGGTGCAGGGGCCCAAGGACTTGGGCCTTCTTCTACTGCTTTCCCAGGCCATAGCAGAGAGCTGGGTCGGAAGAGGAGCAGCCGGGACTAGAGCCAGCAATGCCCATGTGGGATGCCGGCATTGCAGGCCAGGGCTTTAACCCATTGCACCACAGCACCGGCCCCAGTTGAGCTATTTTCATCCTTGATTAATAATTTAAAGTTAAGTATGTTTTTCATTAGTGGTAGGATGGCATATAAACCTCTATATTGTGCTTAATGATGTATCTGTGGAATTTTGTTTTTAGAACATTAAAGCATTAGAATAAAATAAACATAAAATTTAGGAAGGTTCTAAAGTTTAGCTTGCAAAATTAAGCAAATACACCCTGCAGTATCTATGAATATAGATTAAGATTTGGATATAAAATTATTGAGATTTTCTCTCCTTATCACAGCTGTATATATTCTGGAAATGTGAAAGTGATCATCATATTTTCTGAAGAAAAAAGTATAGTGGTCCCTTCTTCACCATCTTTAATTGTACATTCTGTATTTCCAGTTATCTGTGGTCAAATTATAGTAAATGGAAAATACTAGAAGTAAATGATCCATATGTTTTAAATTGTGCGGTGTTCCAGTCTGATTACATTTTGTACAGTTGTGCACTGTCCCACCCAGGATGTGAATCATTCCTTTGTGGAGTGTATCCACTGTGGATGCACTACCCGCCTGTTAGTCCCTTGGTAGCCTCTTTGTTATCAGGTTGACAGTACTGGTATCACAGTGCTTGTGTCCAAGTAGTCATCATTTTGTTTAATAATGGACCCCCAGTACAAGAGAAGTGATGGTGGCAATTCAAATATGCCAAAGGGAAGCCATAAAGTGCTGCTTTTGTGTGAAAAGGAAAGGAAAAACATACACCTGTGTTTGCTGCTGCCTACAGTATAATATGATATTTTGAAAGAAAGACCACCTCACCTAACTTTTGTTACAGTAAACTGTTATAACTATTATATTTTATTTTGTTTGTTGTCAGCCTCTTGCTGTGCCTAATTTATAAGGTAAACTTTTTCACAGATATGTCTGTATGGGAAAAACCAGTGCAGCTGGCCCTCTGCATCCATGGGTTTTGCATCCCTGGATTCAGCCAAGCACAGGGAAAAAATTGCTGCTGTGCTGAAAACATAGAGACGTTTTGTCTTGTCATCATCCCCTAAGCAATACGGTGTAGAACTATTTACACAGTGTTTATATCATGTTAGGTGTTTCACGTGGTCCGGGGGTGATTTAAATTGTACGGCAGATGAGCTTAGCTGATGGCAAATACCATGCCATTTTACGAGAGGACTTGAGCATCTTCAGTTCCTAGTATCTGAGGGGTGTCCTGGAGCCAATCCCCCATGAATCCTGAAGTATGACTCTGTCTGAAGAGTTTGGCGCTATCAGTGGTTTCAGACGCCTACTGAGGATCTTGGAATTTGTCTACTGTGGTGAAAGGGAGTACTCTGGAAACTTTGTCTTTCAGAATAGTGTACAAATATGGACATTTAATTACTTGGATGACTTCTAACATTTGTAGGCATTCTGCAAATTAAACTGCTTCTTCTAGCAAATATTTTATAGTTGGGGTGGGGATAGAAAGAGAGAGAGAGAGAGACAACAACTTCCAGTTTCTGGTTCACTCCCAAATGCCCGAAACAGCCAGGACTGGGCCAGGCCAAAGCCAGGAACCAGGAACTCCATCTGGGTCTCCCAGGTGGGTGACAGGAACCAAATACTTCAGCAATCATCTGCTGCTTTGTAGGGTGTGCATAAGCAGGAAGCTGGTCAGAAGTGGAGCGAGGACTTGAACTCAGGGACTCTGATATGGGATGTGAGTATCCAAGGCAGTGCCAAACACTGTACTAAATGCTCGCCCCATCTTTGCTCATTTTTAAACAGGGTTATTTGATTTTTTTGATAGGTCAGTTGTAGGAGTTGTATATCTATGAGTAGTCTAGATGTAAACTCTTTTGAAATGCATGTGATTTATTTTATCCCATTTTGTAAATTGCCTTTTATTCTGTTTATCATGCCCTTTGATATACACAAAAAATTAGGTTTAATGTAGTTCCGCTTGATTACTTTTGTTGTGTATGTAGCATTAGTTATTTTGGGAAGTTTAAAAATGTATTGTTACAGTTGTTTACTTATTCTTTTGATCCTTATTCCCTAAAGTCTACAAGATTTTTTTTAATAATGCCTTGTCATTATTTTATTAATTTAATTTAATTTTGATTTTTGCTGTCTGTGGAAGAGCCTCTATTTACTTTATCTAATGTAGAATTTTGTATTTATTATTTAACCAGATGTTAATAGAAATTGTGTTAAACCAATACAACAATTTAGGGAGGATTCACATTTTCACTATGTTGATTCTTCCAATCCATGAATGTGGTTTGTCTCTCCAGGTATTTAGATCTTAGTTGATTTCTTTTCATTAATATCCTGTATACGTTTTGTTACATTTATATCTAAGTATATACTTTTCATTGGAGCAGTTATTAATGGTATGCAATTTTAAATTTGTTTTCTTTTTTGATAGTATGTAGAAATGCAGTTAGTTTTAGTGTTTTGAATTTCTATTTTACAACCTTCCTGAACACACTTTTTGGTTACAGGAATTGTGATGTAGTGGGTAAAGCCACTACCCACGAAGCCAGCATATCATATGGGCCCCTGTTTCTGTCCTGTTTCTGTTCACTTCTGATCCAGCTCCCTGATAGTGGCCTGGGGAAAGCACTGGACGATGACCCAAGTGCTTAGGCCCTTGCCACCCATGTGGGAAACCTCGAAGAAGCTCCTTGTTCCTGACTTCAGCCTGGCCCAGTCCTGGCTTTTGTGGCCATTTAGGGAGTGAACAGTAAATGGCAGATCTCTGTCTCTCTGTCTTACACTCTCTGACTGTATCTCTGACTTTCATATAAATCCTTAAACAAAAACAGGCATGTCATCTGAAAATAGAGACAGTTTAATTTCTTTCTTTGCAATCTGTATGCCTTTATTTTTCTTGCATTATTACAATGACTAGAATTTTCAGCACAATGGTAAATAAAAGTGATGAGAGTGGACATCGTTCCCGTGGTCCCAGTCTTGGAAATAATTTAGTCTTTCTCTATTTACTTTTCAAATTTTCTTTTCACTGTTTAAGATTGATTTATTTTATCTATTTCAAAGGCAGAGTGCGCGTGCACGCGTGTGCACACACACACACACACACACAGAGAGAGAGAAAGAGAGAGAGAGAGAGAGAGAGAGAGAGAGATTTTCCCTCTGTTGGTTCGCTCCTCAAATGGCTGCAATGGCCAGGGCTGAGCCAAGCTGAAGCCAGGAGCTTCTTCCTGGCCATCTTCGGCTGCTTTCCCAGGTGTATCAGCAGGAAGCTGGGTTGAAAATGGAGCAGCTGGTTCTAAAATGGGATGCCAGTGTCACAGGTGGAGGCCTTATCCACTATGCCACAACACTGGTATATAATATATTATATTATTATAAAGACAGAGACGCACAGAAACAGATGGAGAGTCTTCCATCCACTGTTTTCTTCTCATGTGCATGCAATAGCCAGGACTGGGCCAGGCCCAAGCCACGGGCCTGGAACTCTATTTCCCACATGGATGTCAGGGACCCAAGTACTAGAGCCATCATTTGCTACCACCCAGGGTGTGCATTAATGGGAAGCTGGATCAGAAGTGGAGTAGCTGAGGCGCCAACTACGTGCTCTGATATTGGATGTGGGTGTCACAAGCAGTGACTTAACCACTGTGTCACACACTCCCCTCTCAGCTTTTTCCTGTTAGCTGTAGTTTTTTTGTACGTGTTCTTTTTAGTATCAAGGAAGATCTCTGTTCTTAGAGTACTGAAGCTTTTTATCCCAAATAGATACTGAATTATATCAAATGCTTTTTCTACATCAATTGATATGGGCATATAATTTTCTTACTTAGCTTTCTGATATGGTGAATCACATTTTTTGAAAGATTTATTTATTTACTTTGAAAGAGTGACAGAGGGGGAGGGAAAGATCCCTAAACTGCTGGCTTCCTCCCCAAATGTCCACAATGGCCAGAGCTGGTCCAGGCAGAAGCCAGGAACCTGGAACTCTTTCCAGGTCTACCATGTGGGTGGTGCCATCTTCTGCTGCCTTTTCAGGTGTGTTTGTAGGAAGCTAGATTAGAAGAGGAGCAGCCAGGACTCAAACTGGTGCTTTGATATAGGGCACCACCATTGTAAGCAGGGACTTAACCCACTGCACTGTAACATCGGCCCCACTGATTGATTTTTGAATATTACATCACCTTTGTATACATGGAGTGAATCTCGTTTGGTTGTGATGCACACACACACATAAACATATACACACATGAGGGTACTTCAAAAATTTCATGAAAGTAATGGAACTGAAAAATAAGTATTTTGGCACAAGAATTTTTTAAATCTGTGCCCAGTTTTTCATAATATACATTTTGTGCAAATATCTGAAAACTCCTTGTGTGTGTGTTTTGTGTATATGTACACATCATTGAATTCAATTTGTAAAGTTAAATATTTTTATATCTAAATTCATGAGATACTGGTCTGTGTTTCCTATTCATTGTGCTTTCTTTATTTTCTATTTCTAAAGTATATTTTATAAAATTGGTATGACTTTTTCTTTGAGTATTTGGGAGAATTCTATAATAAAATTAGCTGGGCCTGGAGATTTCTGTGTCATGAGCTCTTTAGTTATAAAATCAAAATGATTTAGAGTTAGACAGTGAGAGAGAGAGAGAGAGAAAGATAAAGATCTTCCTTCCATTGGTTCACTCCTCAAATGGCCGCTCTGGCCGGCGAGCTGCAGCCGGGCGCGCTACGCCGATCCAAAGCCAGGAGCCAGGTGCTTCCTCCTGGTCTCCTATGCGGGTGCAGGGCCCAAACACTTGGGCCATCTTTCCCTGCCCTCATGGGCCACAGGAGAGAACTGAACAGAGGAGCAACTGGGACAGAATCCGGCGCCCCAACCGGGACTAGAACCTGGGGTGCCGGCACCACAGGCAGAGGATTACCCAAGTGAGCCACAGCGCCGGCCAAAATCAAAATCATTTAATAGTTATAGAACCATTCAGATGATCTGTTTTGTCTTGATAGAGATTTGTTAGTTTGTGGGTTTTAAGGAATTGATCCATTTTCTTTTACTTGTGGAATTTAAGAATGTAAAGGTCCTTATAGTTTTCTCTCATTATGCTGTTAATGTGTCTAGGTTCAGGTTAGGTAGTCTCTTTTTAGTGTTCATATTGGGCATTTGTGCCTTTGAAAATCTTTGTCATTATTGCTAGAAGTTTATCTATTTTATTGATCCTTTTAAAAGGTCCAGAGATTTTGTTTGTTCAGTTTATTTATTCCCTGTTATTTTCTTGTTTTTAATTCCATTAATTTATGCTTCCTTTGTATTCTTTCTTTTTGTATACTTTGGGTTTATTTTTCTCTTCTGGTTTCTTGAGGAATAAACTTAATTATTGATTACAGATTGTCTTTTCTAGTTTAAGTATTTAATACTCTAAATTTCCCTCAGCCTGGGTTTAGTTGTTATATCTTACAGATTGTGATATGTTGTGTTTCCATTTTTATTCATTTTTATATATTTTAAATTTCTTTTGAGACATCCTTAACCTATAGTTTGTTGAGAAACATATTGTGTTATTTCCAAGAGCGCCACTTTTTCTAGTCTTCATGGTTGCACATGAGAAATTTGCTGCCATTTGAGTTGTTGCTTCTTTATAGATATTATGTCATTCCTCTTGGCTGTTTTTTCAAGCTTTTTTTCCTTTGTCTTTATATTTCAGAAATATAATTTGGGTGTGTTGTGCAGATCTCTTTGGGTTTATCCTGTATGGACTTTGCATTGCTTCTTGAATCTGTAGGTTTATGTCTTTTGCCTAATTCAGGAAATTTCCAATATTTAATTCTTCAAACATCTTGTCATTCATTCCTACATTCTCTCTTGGTTTCTTACAATATTAAATTATCTGCAGTTTCCCCAAAAATATTGGAGGCTTTGTTCACTATTTTTTCATATCTGCTTTCCTCTGTTGTTCTGATTGAGCAAATTCTTCTTCATATTCAATAACCCTATCTTCAAAAACTGAAAGTTTAAAAATGGATATGTTTGCTTCAGTGGGTAAGTTGCTATTTAGGACACCTGCATCCCATATCACAGCACCTGGTTTGAGTCCTGGTTACTACACTTCCCATCCAGTTCCTGCTAATACCTGTTGTGGTAGGCATCAGATGATGGCTCAAATAGCTGGGTCCCTGCTACTCATATGGGAGACCCAGATGGAGTTCCGGGTTCCTGGGGTTGAGCTGGGTCAGCCCTGGCTCTTACATTTATAGAGTGAATCAGGGGATGGATACAATCTCTGCCTTTCAAATGAATTGATAATTTATAAATAAATAAGTAGTTCTATCCTCAGTCATTTCCACTTTATAGTTGAGACAATCTAGCAAGGTTTTAATTTAAGTTATTGTATTTTTAAGCTATGTGGTTTCCATTGGGTTCTTTTAAAAAAAAAAAAACAAAACAAACATTTATTCATTTGAAAGGCAGAGTTATAGAGAAGAAGAGACAGAGAGAAAGAGACCTTCCATCCACTGGCTCACTCCCCAAATGACTGCAGTGGCCAGGCTGAAGCCCATAGCCTGGAACTGCATCAGATCCTACTGTATGAGTGGCAGGGATTTAAGCTCTTGGACCATCTTCAACTGCTTTCCTAGGCACATTAACATGGAACTGAATCAGTGGAGCGACTGGGTCTCCAACAAGTGCTCATAAGGGGTGCTGGCTTGGTTGCAAATGGTTTAACTAGCTGGACCACAGACTGGCTCCTATTTAGCTCTTTTTTATAACTTTTGTTTAATTGCTGAAGTTTTCTATTTTTTTCATTTGTTGCAACAGATTCTAAAATAAATTACTGAAGCATTTTTAAAAGATAGCTGCTTTTTTTTTTCTTTTTTGATAGGCAGAGTGGACAGTGAGAGAGAGACAGAGAGAAAGGTCTTCCTTTTTTCCATTGGTTCACCCCCCAATGGCTGCTGCAGCCGGTGCACTGCGGCTGGCGCACCACACTGATCCGAAGCCAGGAGCCAGGTGCTTCTCCTGCCCTCCCATGCTGGTGCAGGGCCCAAGTACTTGGGCCATCCTCCACTGCACTCCCGGGCTACAGCAGAGAGCTGGACTGGAAGAGGAGCAACCGGGACAGAATCCGGCACCCCGACCGGGACTAGAACCTGGGGTGCTGGCACCACAGGCAGAGGATTAGCCTATTGAACTGTGGCACCGGCCAAGATAGCTGCTTTAAAATTCTTGTTAGATAATTTTAATATTTGACTATCTTTGTGTTGCCAATGCTATGGTATTTTCTTGTTCAGAATTTGGTTTTCCTCGTTTTTAGTATGACATAATTTTTGATTGTGTTCTTGGCATCTTGACAATTATTTTGGGAGACTCTCAATCCTATAAATCTCATGTTTTAGCAGTTGATCACTGTGATTAGGTTTAGTGTGTAGGATCTGGTCTACCTTTCTGTGCTATAGTTTCCATGACAGTTTAATTTTCAGAGCCATTTCAATGGTACTTTCATGTGAGTAATTCTATGTGCTCCTCAATAATTCTGCTAATGATGTCTGTGATGTTATAAGGGACTTCTATGGGCTGCTGCCTTCTTAGGGATGGGAGGAGGTTGTAGCAGGTGCTATAGTCTTCTTATAACTTTGATCTAGGTCTTCTTATACCTTTGGGCAGAGGGAAGACAGGCACACAGTCTCTGCTGACACTCTCCACCAATGATTCGGATCATCTTCCAATGCCTCCTTTGTGAAGCAGATATCTCAGCCCAGTGCTAGGTCCCTGTTGAACTTTCCTTTTCTGGTCCTTTGCCTAGAGACAGGAGGCTTTATCTGTGCCTGTTGGTGGTTATGGATTCCAGGCCTCTGACACTCAACCCCTGGGTAGATAGGAGATAAAAAGAAAACCCAGGGAACTCAGCACACACATTATTGTTCCTCAGGTGCCAAGGTTCCTAGCCAATCTTCCTTCTAATTTCCAGATTTCAGAATCCTTTCATTGTTGTCTGATGGATAATTATCAGGGTAGTTAGTTGTATATAGAGAGGAGGAACAGGGGAAATAGAATCTGTTGTATTTAAAAAAATTTTTTTTTGAGAGAGATCTCCCATCTGCTGGTTCACTCATCAAATGTTCTCAACAACCAGGGGTGGGCAAGGCTGAATCCAGAAGCCAGGAACTCAGTCCAAGTCTCACATCTGGTTGGCAGGGACTCAGCAACTTAAGCTGTCACAACATGCTGCCACTCCAAGTGTGGATTAGCAGGAAGCTGAAATCAGGAGTGGAGCCAGGGCTCAAACTCAGGCACTCCGTGTGAGATGCTGGTGTCTCAAGCAGCATCTTTTTTTTTTTTTTTAAAAGATTTATTTATTTATTTGAAAGAGTTACGCGGGGGTGGGGTGGGGGGTCTTCCATTCGCTGGTTCACTCCCCAATTGGCAGCAACAGCTGGAGCCATGCCGGTCTAAAGCTACTAGCCAGGAGCTTCTTCCAGGTCTCCCACGTGGGTGCAGGGGCCCAAGGACTTGGGCCATCTTCTACTGCTTTCCCAGGCTATAGCAGAGAGCTGGATTGGAAGTGGAGCAGCTAGGTCCCGAACTGGCACCCATATGGGATGCTGGCACTTCAGGCCAGGTTATTAACCCGTTGCGCCACAGCACCGGCCTCAAGCAGCATCTTAACCACTGTGCCAAATGCCTGTCCCATTCTTTCTCCTTTGTTCCAGGATGAGAGTACATGCCTTCCTATATATTGTTGTTACTTGATTGACAGTATACATAGAGACTTCTGCTGTATATCAAAGTATGATGACTATCTCAACAAAAGTATTTGTGACATTTTTGAGTTGCAACTGAATTAGTGGCTTTTATCATGAAATACCCTTTTTATTTGAAGGAAAAATTGACATACAAATCATAGTTTTTCAGACTTTGCTATTTGGCAGTAATTTTTCTTGGAAATGAACAAAGTGAGCCTATCACATCAGGTAAAACCAGTGACAGGTTTTGTTGCCAATGTCACAGTTTGTGTTTGCAAGAGAAAATCAGTTTTGGAAATTTGGAACCATCACTGTGAGCCTGTTAGCTTTCCAACACCTAAAGACTTTTCTGATGAAATCATGTAGTGATTTTTTTTAATGTTGTATAATGAAATGTATCAATGTTTTAAAGATTTGCATAAGTGAGTAAATCAATATTTTTAAATGAATAAATTGTGTTGTTGTAAAATCATGCACTGGTAAAAGTTCTATTTGAAGTATAAGTTATACCATTGGATTTTTAGAAAGTTATTATTAATATATTCTTGATAATGCACATTTGTAGGATGTGATATTTTTATATATGTATATAATGTAGCATTATTAAATCAAGCCAATTAACATAGCCATCTCCTCACTTATCTATTGTATTTTATACTGAGACATTTGAAATTTGCTTAGTTTTTTTGAAATATATAATACATTATTACTGCCAATCTGCTGCATAATAGGTCTCCAAATCTATTCTGCCTGTCTATCTACAATTTATACCTCTTTAAAGATTTATTTATTCACTTAAAAGGGTGGGGGAAGAGAGAGAGAGAGATCTCCCATCTGCTGTTCCCTTCTTAAATGCCCGCAACAGATGGTGTTGCCGGTGCTACTGGGAACTCAATCTGGGTTTCCACATGATGGTAGGAGCCCAGCTATTTGAATGGCTGCCTCCCATGATACACCTGTGCCATGCTCTTAGACTTCCTAGCCTACAGAGCTGTGAGGTAAACTTCTATTCTTTATAAATTACCCGGTCCCACATATTTTGCATTAAGAAGATACTGTCCTTTCCTCATTGTGTGTTCTTTGTCAGAGAATACCTTTGTCAAAAGTCAGTTAATTGAGTGTATGGATTTATTTCCTAATCTGTATCCTGTTCTGTTGGTTAATATGTCTGTTTTTATGCCTGTCCTGTGTTGTTTTGATTGCAATAGCTTTTCAACATTTTGAAATAAGGGAGTATGAAGCTTCTAAATTTCTTTTTTTGGTCAAGATTGTTTTAGCTATTCAGGTGGATCATTTGATTTTGATGTAACAGAATGAAAAGCTCATTAACATGATCTCAGATTTCACACTGCAACAAATCTAAGAGATTACTGCTTGTTGAGCTTTGGTGTTGTTTCGAATTAGAATATCTTTATTTACATGAAAAAGTTATGGAAATATTCTTATTTTCAGTTGCATGTTTCTGTGAGGTCAAATTTTCTCATATACTTTATTTATTTATTTTGCAGCCAGACTGAATTTATTCAAAGAAAAGAAACTTGCAGAGGTTAACCAACTGCCAGCATGCGCACAGACTAAACACATGGTAGAGGGCCCAGACCCCAGTAGGCTGGACCTTTTTGTATCTTAGGTGGGATAGGAGTGGGGGTGGGGGCAGTAGGTGGAGGTGAGTTTCCCCATTCAGATTCTTCAAGTTTGGTCCTGCTGGCTTCCAAAGCTGGGGAATAATGCAGGAGGTGGGGTGGAGAATAGGGTGTGAGACTGAATTGGTCTCTTGAAAGAAGGCAGGGGAAACAATAACCTAAAATGGCTGAGGCTTATGTCCTTGTTCCATCAATCCTGACTCTGAGTATAGATAAGGAGATGGGGCGCTTTCTGGCTACTTCTTGCCGATACAGGGTGTAGGTGTGGGGGGAAGATCTGGGTGAAAATGTATACTTGGGATAGGACTGATTGGAGAAGAGCAGGCTGTGTTGTTCCTGCCTCATTGCTTGGGTGGGATATAGCGATCATATGCACCTGTAAGGACTTTTGAAACATGTTAATTATACATGGTAGGACTAGGAGCACCATGATCATGAGGATAAAAGGAGATGTTAACGACATTGCCCATGGTGGAGAAGATGGCAAAAATGAGGAGGGCAAAAAGGGAAATAGGAAAGCAAGAGTCCTGTCCATATGCCTGGTTGCCATGGAGAAAGAACGCTCCCATTTAGCTTAATGTGAACGTGCTGGCAATCAGCTGTGGGATGGAGTCAGTCTGGCCTGCGTCTGGTCCTGGGCTCCCTCATTTCTTCCCTCTGCTTATGGAAACCCTGGCTGCTGTCGTGGGTTAACCAAGACAACTTGGATCAAATGTGAAACCATTAGCTTTTTTTATGAAGCCAACATATTAAAAAGATTTAAATATGTATAAAACAATTCTGGTGTTCTTATTTGAGAATTATAGTTATTTTCAAAATAAAATGTTTTTGTTAGTATGTAATTGTTTTATTAGTTATTTTAGAGTGAACAAATAGATACGTTAAACATTCATCAGTTTTGATTTCTAACATGGTACCTAGTGAAGGTATCATCCACAAAACTCAATAATTTTTAAGAGTTTAAAGCATTCCAAGACAAAAATTTGAGAATCACTAGCCTGTGAGTACTCAGGCAAGGAGAAAGGTGAAGTGAGAGGCGTGGGCATGTGGCATCTAAAATCTGCCAAGCAGAGGCATTGTGTTACTGAGTTGCTCCGTATGCCTGTTTAGTTCTTTTTTTTCTAATACTTTCATTTTTACAAAAGATGCTTTCCTTCAGGTTGACTCATTCATAGACATTCTCCTCCCTGAGAATAAATATGGGAAATAGACCAGTAGAATTCGACAATGAAATATTCACAAGGTGAAATGCTGGAAAATCACCCCTACCCTAACTCTAACAATCATCACATAAAAAAGATAACTATCTCTTAAGATATAAATTATAATAAATACATTAATACTGTTGATGTGGTGATGAAGCATGCAACAATGCAGTAACTTAGAAAGGTTTATCAAGAACTGAACAATATTACAAAAATATTTGAATTACTAGGTTTTGATTTTGATTATTATAAATGACTTTCCTTTTGTACTTTCTTCCAGTACTTTATTGAGGTATAATTTATATATAGTAAAAATTACAACTTAGTGATTTCTTTGCAAAATTTTGATAAAGAGCTAACTTCACACATTTCCACATCATTAAAAGCCATTCTGGGCTACCCATGGAGGACTAACTGATTGACTATGGTGTCTTCAGGCCACAGAAGCTACAGGATAGTCTTCTCTCTGTATCCGATGGCTCCCAAAGGAAGGACCCAGATCCGTCCTGTCTAAACTAATCTATTGAGGAGGTCAAGGTCATGAGGTTCTGAGACCTTCAGGTACTTTTAATGTGTTGAACTAATGAATGCATGGAGAGTCAATTCAGAGGCAAGTTTATATCCTAGTCCACATCACTGTTTTGAAATTGTAAGCAACTAATTTGATAACAACCAAATGTTTTTCATATTTTTATCACTGCTAGACTAGAGTTGCAGGGATTTAAATAAATGCGCTGATTTAGTTTTCATTCACTTCTTCTCCAAATACCAAAGCATTTTCCTTAATTGGAAAGCTTAATGGTATAATTTTGGTGTACACTGATCCTTAAAAATTAGTTATAGAAATGTTACAACTTTAGTGAACTATTAAAATATTGAATCTATGAAACCAGTGCTTGAATCTTACTTTCATGGTTGAGATTTGTAGTTTCTTTTTTTTTTAAGATTTTATTTATTTATTTGAGAGGTAGAGTTACAGACAGTGAGAAGGAGAGACAGAGAGAAAGGTCTTCCTTCCGTTGGTCACTCCCCAGATGGCCGCAATGGTCGGAGCTGCGCCGATCTGAAGTCAGAAGCCAGGTGCTTCCTCCTGGTCTCCCACATGGGTGCAGGGGCCCAAGCCCTTGGGCCATCCTCCACTGCACTCCCGGGCCACAGCAGAGAGCCGGATTGGGAGGGGGCAGCCGGGTGCCCATATGGGTTGCTGGCGCTGCAGGTGGAGGATTAACCTGTGCCACGGTGCTGGCCCCGAGATTTGTAGTTTCTTATAGGAAAACTAGATGACTATGTTTGATTTTTGACAAAGTGCATTTTTCCTCTATAATATGTAAATATATAGTATGCCATTCTAGAGGGTGATTAAGACAGGTAATCTTTCATTTTGTTTAGTGACTTTAATTTATATCCTATTGGAATTTCGGATAGGATTCTGGTTAAGGATTCTTTTGTTAGGATGTGACCTCTACTTTGTGGTTTCTTGCTGTCATGAAGAGCTAGATAAATAGGCTGGGAAGGTAAGAAAGACCTCACCATAGGTTATTTAGTCACCTGGGTGCATCTGAAACTCTGTCTCCATCACTAATGCCTGCACTTGTATCCTGATGGTCTGTTTAGGTAGCTACCTCAGCTTCCACAATGGGTGAAGGATTATTACTTTAACTCTGTGATGCTTAGTTATATCTTTGGTAGGTGAGAAAGATGTCATATAAAATCTAACAAACTAAAATGAAGAAAATAGGAGATTCATTGTTTTGCTATAGGCTCTCCAGAGGGAATTATTCTACAAACATAAATATTTAGGTAAGACAGTCATATAACACTTGTTGATGCATTTAACCAATAAGGAAAACATTGTTCTGTTCTAAAACCAGACCAAAATTGTCTGATTTTGGAACTGCAGCATGGCTTTGCAAATTATTGCTCCTACATTTAACCTACTTCTGCCCCCTTTTCTGGTCCCAAAGAGCTAAATTTAAATTTAAATGCAAACAGTAGCAAGCTGTATGTCTTGTTTACTTTCAGTCCTCTGGTCTGTGCTCTAAGAGGAAATAGTTGGTTTAGGACCGGTTGTTTCCCTTCTTTGGACTTCATCAAAACTGTGGATGTGAAAGGCTGTTTCTTCCTGAGACAAGTCAGTGATGCTATCACCACGGCTCCTTTGGGCTAACAACTGAGCCTGTGGTGTTAAGTGAAGCTGCTCACAGCCAAAGATAGTCATTTCAGTTGGGCCAAAAATTTGAGATAAAAGATCATATATGATTTTTTCTCCTTACATTTTAAGATTGTATGATGCTTGTGACTAGAAATTTTTTAGGTTAACCTTTCAGAAAGACTGGCAACATTTTTCATGTGGTTTCCTAAAATAGACTTTTATGGAGTTGTGTGTATGCTCTCTGGAATTCTCCTGAGCTTACATCTCATTTCTATCCTAGTGTAATTTTAAGTTACTGTCTTCTAATGCTGAAGAAATTTTAGTGTTATATATATTGTTTCCATATTCACTGGTACTTCTAGATGCAGTCAATTATTTTCATGAAATGTCTTAACTAGTCAGATCATTGTGAAAATAGAGGACCTTCAGCTAGTCAGGAACATAAAGCTTAGAAGCCATATAAATACATAAATGTATATGTGTATATAACATTAGTTTTAAAAATATATTATTTTTCAATAGTCAAAAAGTTCTACAGTTTCAATATAGTTAAGAAATGGGAAGACATAAAGTAACTTTATATAGATGAACGTAGATAAGAAAAAGAATTTGATGGAGTAAAACTGGCAAGATCAGGAGAGAACTGCTGGTTATTTCCTTTTGATTAGTGTAACTGTCAACTTTTTTTTTTATCACTACCATTCAGAAAATGGAAGCAAACTACAAGTTATTTAGTGTGTTTTATTTGGTAAGTATTCAATGTCATCATTGTTGAATTAATAGTAAGGAGGGAAACAAATTGGAAACAATTATTTCACCTTAGAATGACTAAGAGGATAGGCTGGTGTAAGGAAGGTCTGGTAACCCAGTGGGACTTCTGTAGGTAATAGATAATGCCTTCTTGCTCCTCTGCTGTAACCTCTGGCAGAGGAGAGCCTGTGGGGACTAAGTGTGGATAACCCAGCTCTTAAAGTACGTCTAGTAGGAACTGGGACTGTTTAGAAATATAGAAGATGCAGTTCACTCCTAGTAGCTTGTATTTTGTATAACTAAAATTTCATGTATAAAGAAATGGAGAGCTATTGTACCTAATTAAAAAAGTTTAACTCCACGATGTTTTGATCTCTGCGTTTTGTTCATATTATTCAGAATGAGAGATATTCTCCTTTCTAATAAAATTTTTAAGTGGATATCAGAAAGCTTTTTTTTTAAAGATTTATTTATGTATTTGAAAAGCAAAGTTACAGAGATGCAGAGGCAGAGAGAGAGAGAAAGAGAGGTCTTCCATCCACTGGTTCACTCCCCAGATGACTGCAACGGCTGGAGCTGTGCTGATCCAAAGCCACGAGCCAGGAGCTTCTTCCAGGTCTCCTACACAGGTGCAGGGGCCCAAGGACTTGGACCATCTTCTACTGCTCTCCCAGGCCATAGCAGAGAGCTGGATTGGAAGTGGAGCAGATGGGACTCGAACTGGCGCCCATATGGGATGCCGGCAACGCAGGCAGCAGCTTTACTCGTTATACCACAGCTCCAGCCCCCAGAAAGCTTTTGGGCTAACATAGTGGGTGTTTTAATAATGGCAGTGCACTGGAGGACAGTTGAATCTGTGTTCTACAGAAAAGGGAGGAAGGGGACAACTAAGCTGGGCCTGATGCTGTGTAGAGAAGGAAGGCACTCTAGGATTATAGGAAAACACAATGGTACATTAAGTCAGAAAGTGAATGATGTTTTCAGGGTGTTTTTTAATCTCTCTTTAGAATATCTTTCAAATTTATTTTGACTGTAACTTACGATAAGAAACATGTTTTACTTCTTGAGTTTTATGCACACATGTATACACATACACAGAACTCAAAATTTCAAGACAGCATACTTGCAGTTAATACTTTATTTTTCTGGCACTGTAATGTTTTCATCAATTCTATTGTTACTCAATTAAAAATGTTTATTGAGACTTATATCAACAATTGTTAATGACCCTCTATGCATCATGGTTTGGTGTTTAAAAGTGAGACAAATGAAACAAAAGCATGTAGCAGAGCTCAAAATACATGAGAGATCTTCATATCCAATATGCATATTTACAAAGAAATTATTTGGCTCTTTGATAGAAACAGACTGATGGCTTTGGCATATCTGCTATTCAGAAGACAAAATTATGTAGCACAAAGGCTTTGAAAGCTGAACAGACCCATCCAAGTCATTGAAAGTTTACGAAATCTCCCTGAGTTTTAGTTTTCTCATCAGTAAAATATAATTAATAAAGCAATCTATAATGATTGAATGAAGTAACATATCTACTTAAAGTATGCTTCTCAAAGAGGAGCCTCAACAAATCGCTATGCTCAGGTTGCATTCCAGACCAACTGAAGTTTGGGGCTGGGACTCAGTATTTTTTTTTAAACTCCTTTTGTGCAGTCTGTATTGAAATGTCTGATTGTAAAGCCTGCAGTGCGGTGTGTGTAACAAAACAGGCATCTGATACATATCTAGTTCCCTTCAATAAATATCAGCAATAATGTAGCACTTGTCATGTCATGTAGATGTATGCTTTGTTTTTGTTGTTCTGCTATATGATGGAATAGCCTATGGCTGAGATAAAGAGAAAGAACATTGCTTATTAGAGAGGTTTATCCGGAGCCAAGATAATATGCATGAATTACTTCAGTGAGTTATGGGATTGACATTCATTGAATAGTCTCCAAAATGGAGATTGGAAACTTAAAAAATTAGATTAAAATTTAAACCTTAAATAAACTTATAGGGCAGATGCAACATCAGTTTGGCACAGATAAATACTTCAAACATGTACCAATCCTTATTTGAACAGAAATATTGTTATTAGGTGGTAGATAATATCTAATATATTTTCAGTATAGTACTTGGATTGAATTCTGGAGTTTGTGGTAAGTATCCAAACCAGAGTTGAATCTTATGAAGACTGACATATATTATCAATATGATTATCTGCCATGTGGTTTCTGCTATTGTCATTCTCCAATTATCATCTCTGATGCTGTGGAATCAACCATAAGAGTCTCTAAGAATTAACCTACCAGTGCTGCCACCATATTATTGTTTACATGACACCAAAATCTGTTAGCTTTCATCGTGAGAAAACATTTTAATGTGTTGATTAACAAGGTCCATATTTCAATTTTTATGTAGTGGATATACCTAGTAGTCTGCTGGCATACTTTTTGTTGTTGTTTGCTTTGATTTTTGTCTAAGAAGCTTATTTATTTATGGTAGTTTTTTCAATATGATTTTTTCTTAACTGCTTTATAAAGAACATGCAAATGAATAATTTGTTTTAAATACATAATTAATAGTTTTCATCACATATAAATAAGAATTTACTTACTCTTGTCATGGTCCTTAGTTTGCGTCCTATTTTCAATAACAATATGAGTCTTTACACTTAGTGCATATTCAAATAACAAAACCTTTTTTCTCATGTCCAGGAAATGGATTTATAAATGCTTATTTACTTTTTCCTTTGTGCTTTCTCATTATTAAAGCATTAGTTGGATACCTATATTCTTAAATGAGTTAATGGCACTTAGTAAGCATTTAATAAATGGTTTTATCTACTGTCAATGACTCACAAAAATGCATAATGCAAAAGCATATTATGAACTGAAAATTGGTTTCACTAAAAAATAAGAATGGGAAAAGAAGAGGGAGGAGGAATAAAGGTGGGAGTATGTGTGGGAGTGAGTTAGGGAGGGAAGAATCACCACGTTCCCAAATCTGTATATCTTAAATGCATGAAGCTGTATTCCTTAAAATTAAAAAAAGTAAATTGAAAGAGTGAAAAGAAAGTATATTATGATAAAGATATTTTCAAAATAAGCTAAAGAACTTTAAGTTTTGTGACTGAGAATAGAAGTTGCTATTTCTGATTTTCAATGTTCAACATATAAAATTGAAGTGCTTGAAATGCCAATAGGTATTATATATTCAGAGCTAAAATTAGGTATTTAAAATTAAGGTGTCTGATTCAAGAAAGAGAAGTTAGATTTTTGATAATTTATTTTAAAAAGATTTGTTATTAAAGATAGTAAGAATTTTTGAGAATTATAAGGCTAGAGAAATGCCTAATCCTTTATTTTATTTATTTGTTTCAAAATCACTTTTCTTTAAAGATTTCTCTTATTTATTAGAAAGGTAGAGTTAGAGAGAGAGAGAGAGAGAAGAAGGAGGAGGATAGAGGTTTTCCATTTGCTGGTTTACTCTGCAAATGGCAGTGGCAAAGATCAGGGTTGGGCCAAACTGAAGCCAGGAACCAGGACTTTCTTCTGGGTTTCCCATATGGGCACAGAGGTCCCAAGCACTTGGACCACCTTCTGCAGCTTTCCTAGGCACATTGACAGGGAGCTGGAAAATATTAATAGTACCAGTTTCAGAGGACTTTGATAAGTATTGTATAAGCTGATTTGTGTAAAGTACTTAACCCAGTGCTTCACACAGCAAATGTTCATTCACTCACTCAACAAACAATTCTTTTGTGACTGCTGTGACCCAGGCATTTTCCCAGGTGCTCGGGATGTAAAAGTGAGTAGAACCAAATGTAGTCTTTCTACTTTGCAAGTCCAATTAGATAGAATTAAGTAATTAAAAATAAATGCATGATTTCTATGTAAGTGCGGCAAAAGAAGTTTACCTAATGCTGTGACAGTAATGTCAGGAAAGATGGGCTTTAACTAGGGAAAGGTGGGGGACAGAAAGGTTGGGTTCCAAGCAGAAAAGATAGCCTGTGCACAATGCCTGTGTAGTGGGAATATGTGGTGATGACAGCATCACGGAGTGGAAGAGAAGGTGGCTCAGGATCAGATTGGAAAAGACAGCAAGGCTAACAGACTCTTGTAACTCTGAGTTCTATCAGAGAAGCAGAGTCACTAGAAATGATATGGAATACAATATTTATTACAAGTATTAGAAGTCGTCAGTGGGGGAGGGGCACCATTGTGGTGCAGTGGGCTGAGCCACTGTTGCCTGTGATGCCAGCATCACATACAAGTGTAGGTTCAAGTCCTCTCTGCTCCACTTAGATTCAGCTCCCTGCTAATGTGCCTGGGAAAGCAGCAGACAGCCCAGCTGTTTGGGCTCTTGTCACTCATGTGGGAGACCTGAATGGAGTTCCAGGTTCCTGGTGATAGCCTGGCCCAGCCATGGCCCTTACAGTAATTTGGGGAGTGAACCATTGAATGGAAGATCTTTCTTAGTCTCTGGCATTCCCACTCTGTAACTCTGCCTTTCAAATAAATAAATCTTTAAAAAAGAAAGAAATGAATGTTGGGGGTGGGGCTTGTTAATCCCTGCATCTAGTAGTAGGTCAACAAGGCAGGCAATCAGATAGAACAGCCAGACATGAATTAGAACCCACTTGGACAAGTTGGAACCCATAAAGATGAACTGAAGCCTAAATCTGATTCTTACTTTCTCAAACCTTTACATTGTGAGGGATATCTACATGGAGCTAGTGCTTTTTGATGTAGAGCTGCACAGGTACCTGACCCAGAAAGCCTGGATGTTCCAGGGCTTACAGAACCTGAAGGAGAAACTCTGGCACGCTTTAGTTTAGTTTCAGGTTCAGTTGCTACTCTATACCAATAAGAGGACCAAGCAGATCAGTGCTGGGGGCAACAACTAGTGTGTGGTACCTAAGCTGACCTTCAGAACATAATGCCTGGTGCTTAACTTCTGCTGTCAAAATCATGTGCAGATTTCTCTGTGGATAACTCTAATTTATTTTTTTATTTTTATAAAGATTTTATTTACTTATTTGAGAGGTAGAGTTACAGACAGTGAGAGGGAGAGATAGAGAGAGAGGTCTTCCTTCCGTTGGTTCACTCCCCAAATGGCTGCAATAGCCAGAGCTGAGCCAATCTGAAGCCAGGAGCCAGGAGCTTCTTCCCGGTATCCCACATGGGTGCAGGGTCCCAAGGACTTGGGCCATATTCTGCTGCTTTCCCAGGCCACAGCAGAGAGCAGGATTGGAAGAGGAGCAGCTGGTACTAGAACTGGCACCCATATGGGATGCTGGTGTCACAGGCAGAGGATTAACCTACTGTGCCACGGTGCCAGCCCCCAGGATAACTCTAATTTAAAATTAGGTAAAGGAAGGAATTCTTGAAAATATTGTTAGCATAGTTAATAGAGCCATTCCTTGCAAGGTATTTGTTTGCTGCTATTGGGCATTTGGATTTCATCATATAAGCATCAGAAAGGCACCAGAAGGGTCTAATCCAACTAAGATGGAGAAGGGGAAGCAGGAAGAGTAACATGACCAGATTTGCAATCAGATTTGCATTTTGTTGGAGTCTCACATTTCTTTGTAGAAAATGAATTGAAGGAGACCAAGAGTGAGTCTAGTAGATCTATTAGGAACCTAATGCTGTGGCCCAAGTGAGACATTGGTGGATAAGAGGCAAAGGGGATACAAGCAGTAGATGATCTCCAAAAATATGTAAAGGATAAAATAAACAGGAGTTGGAGACGGAATTGCCAAAGTTTGAGGGAGAGAAAAGTGCTAAGATAATGAGTTTGCAGTGACATTGAGAACATCCACATGGAAATGCTTAGCGGGCAGTTTTACATTAATAATAGTCATTGCTATAGTAGTGGAAGCAGCAGCAGTACTAGCTGTTAATATTCTTATTATTGACTTAATTTCCAGGGGCCTAAAGCCATTTCAGATTTATTTATTTATACACAGTACTCTGATCATTCCATGCCATAGCATAGAACTAATTTTGTATATCCCTCTTTCATTCTTTCACTAAATCTTTGCATAATGATGCATTTTCTACTTTTCCCAGGGCTAGTCTCTCTATGCTAATTTCATCTCCTTCCAGCTCCAAGAAGACCCAAGTGACCCTAAGTCAGGGGTCATTACACTGTTTCTGTAAAAGGCCAGATTATTTCTTCTGCAACTGTTCAACTCTACATTTTTAGGGTAAAATTAGTAATAGACGATACATAAACAAACAGGGCTGGCTATGTTTCAATAAATACTTATTTCCAAAGCAAGCATGTGTGGGATTTTGGCTTGTGGGGTGTAGTTAGACTTTGGTGCATAGTCTATGTGTTTCATTTCTTTTTTATTTTTTGTCATCTTCTCTAATTTTTATTATTTATTTTCTCCTACCAATTTTGGGTTTGGTTTGTTCTTGTTTTCCTAGGTCTTGAGATGCATCATTAGGTCATTTATTTGATAGCTTTCCAATTTTTTGATGAAGATACTAATTGCAGAAAATGTTCCCCTTAACATTGCTTTCACTGTATCCCATAAATATTACTATGTTATCATTTTCATTTGTCTCAAAGAATTTTTTAATTTTTCCTTTTGATTTCTTCTATGATCCATTGTTCATTCAGGAGCATGTTGTTCAGTCTTCATGTATTTGTTTATTTTATAGAGTTTCTTATGTTGTTAATTTCTGGCTTCATTCCAATGTGGTCAGAAAAGATACATGGTATGGTTTCAATTTTTTTGAATTTGTTGAGTCTTTGCTTTATGGCCTTTTACATTATTTATCCTGGAGAATGTTCTACTCACTGGTGAAAATAATGTGTATTCTGCAGCTATGGGACGAAATGTTCTGTAAATAACAATTAGATTCATTTGGTTGATAGTGTAGATTAGCTTTGTTGTTTCTTTTTGATTGCTTGTCTGGTAGATCAATCCTTTGATGAAAGTGGGGTGTTGAGGTCCCTCATTATCATTGTTTTGGAATTTATGCCTCCCTTTAGGACCATTAACATTTGTTTTAAATTGTTGGGTGGCCTAGCATTGGGTACCTATGCGTGTACTATAGGCACATCTTCCTGTTGAATTGATCCCTCAATCATTACAGAATGACCTTATTTGATGCTTTTTTTTTTTTTGACAGGCAGAGCTAGACAGAGAGAGAGAGACAGGAAGGTCTTCCTTTCCATTGGTTCACCCCACAAATGGCCGCCGCGGCTAGCACACTGCGCCGATCTGAAGCCAAGAGCCAGGTGGTTCCTCCTGGTCTCCCATTCGGGTGCAGGGCCCAAGCACTTGGGCCATCCTCCACTGCCTTCCCCAGGCCACAGCAGAGAGCTGGCCTGGAAGAGGAGCAACTGGGACCGAATCCGGTGCCCCAACCGGGACTAGAACCCAGGGTGCTGGCGCCGCACGCAGAAGATTAGCCAAGTGAGCTGTGGCACCAGCCCTTATTTGTTTTAAAGTCTATTTTGTCATACTATTGCTACTTCTGCTAATTTTTTATTTCCATGTGTATGGAATGTATTCTTCTATTCTTTCTTTCAATCTGTGTTTCTATATTAGTGAAATATATTTCTTGAAGACAGCATTTGGATGGATTTTGTTTTTTAATCCATTCAACCAGCCTGCACCTTTTAACTGGAGAATTTAGTCCATTTACATTCAAGGTTATTATTGGTAAGTAATAAGTTAGTCCAGCCAGTTTTCTGTAAACATTCCCATAGTTTGTTTTGTATTTCCTTTGTTTTTTTTTTTTTAATAGGAACTTTTATGCCTTCACATTCTTTGTTGATGCTGATTATCTTTCTCTGTTTCTGTTTGTAGTACATCTTTTTTATTCTTTTAAGATTTATTTATTTATTTGAAAGGAAGAGTTACAGACAGGCAGAGGGAGGGAGGGAGGGAGGGAGAGAGAGAGAGAGAGAGAGAGGTAGAGGTTTTCCATCCACTGGTTCACTCCCCAAATGGCTGCAACAGCTGGAGCTGATCCGATCTGAAACCAGGAGCCAGGAGCTTCTTCTGAATCTCCCATGCAGGTGCAGGGGCCTAGGGACTTGGGCTATCTTCTTACTGCTTTCCTAGGCCATAGCAAAGAGCTGGATCAGAAGTGGAGCAGCCAGGGACTTGAACTGGTTCCCATATGGGATGCCAGCACTGCAGGCAGCAGCTTCACCGGCTATGCCACAGTGCCAGCCCCTGTAGTACAACTGTAAGTATCATGGGAGAGTAAGTTGCTTGAATTTAAACATCAAATCTCAATGGATTTAAGATCAAGTAAATGATAGTTGAAGTTTCCAGCACAAATAATATAATTTAGGATTAGGTGTTAGGTGGATGCCCTCAGTGCCTTGTTCATATCTTTTGTTCTTTATCACTTCATTTTGCTCTGCTTAGTTTCTTTTTTTTTAATTTTTATTTTTTAAAAAATTTTATTTATTTATTTATATATTTTTTGACAGGCAGAGTTAGAGAAAGAGAGACAGAGAGAAAGGTCTTCCTTTTCCCATTGGTTCACCCCCCAAGGGGCCGCTACGCCTGGCACGTTGTGGCCAGCGTGCTGCGCTGATCCAAAGCCAGGAGCCAGGTGCCTCTCCTGGTCTCCCATGCAGGTGCAGGGCCCAAGGACCTGGGCCATCCTCCACTGCACTCACGGGCCACAGCAGAGAGCTGGACGGGAAGAGGAGCAACCAGGACAGAACCGGCACCCCAACCGGGACTAGAACCCAGGGTGCCAGCGCCGCAGGTGGAGGATTAGCCTAGTGAGCTGCGGCGCCAGCCTCTGCTTACTTTCTACTACCTGCCAATGTCTGCCTGTCTATGCCTGTTGGCTTGGGGACTTTCCTCCAAGGCTTGGGACTGGAGGCTGCTTGCTTTTCTAGGCCTCTCCCTCTCCATACCCCATCACTCAGAAGAGTGGGAAATGCCATGCAGTTAATTCTCACTTATACACACAGTAGACTTTAAGCCATCTTTGACTCTGGCTGAGTTACCTAAGAAGCTGTGTGTCTTCTACTGGTTCCCAGTTTCCTAGGGGAGTAAGCTTCAACCTGCCACAATGTAGCTGGGGTTGTTAAACATCCTTTATTGGCTGCCTTCCCTTCTTTGTCTTGCTTCACTGCTTCTCTAGCAGTGTTTCTGGCATTTCACAAAATAAACTAAATGCATATGATACATAATGAAATTTTGTTTAAAACATACCTTGTATATGATGGTGGTCCCATAGGATTGTATTACAGGGGTGGCGCTGTGGTGTGGTGGGTTAAGCTGTGGGCTGCAGTGCTGGCATCTCATGTGGACACTGTTTCCCAGCTGCTCTATTTCTGATCCAGCTCCCTGCTGGAAGGCAGGAAAGGCAGTGGAGGATGGCCCAAGTTCTTAGGCCCCTGCCACCCACGTGGGAGACCCAGAGAAGCTCGTGGCCTTTCGCTTTTACTTGGCACAACTTTGGCCATTGCAGCCATTTGGGGAGTGGACCAGTGGTTGGAAGATCTCTGTCTCTCCTTCTCTCTCTCTAACTCTGCCTTTCAAATAAATAAATATATCTTAAAAAAGGGAAAGATTGTATTACTTAGTGGTGTCATAGTGCTCTTTGTTTAATACACTCTATGATGCTCAAGCAAATTAGCTAACAACCCATTTCTCAGAACATCCTTTCATAGTTAGGTGCCATATGGCTGTGCTTGTATTTGATCTTCATTTCAGAGTTTGTTTCTGAGGAAGCTGAATTAGGAAAGATCTTTTGTATAATACCTACAAGGACACCTAAAAGGTGGATGGGGGAAGAAAAACTACATCTCATTTTCTTAATTCTCAGCTATTTTTTGACTGTTTCCTAGAATTTCTACATGGACATACTGTTGATATCTCAAACCTGACTTGTCTACACGGAAATCAGAAATTGAAAAGCTAACTGCTTCCACATAGATTAGGAAGAGAAACCATCTAGGATTGTGTGTGCTTTCTTTTTGCTCATCACTAAATGGAAAATCTTTTAAATGAGTTCAGTATGTACTGTGTATTCCTAATTTTCTCTGACTCGGGTGTGAATAGCACTTCATATAAATATAACTTGAACTGCAACTTCACCGCTTGCTATTTTTACATGATGACCTCAGTCTTGGCTTGAATTTCTGGAATCTAGGATCAGTTTACATTTTGATTTACTCTGGAAGTGTTAACCTCAGGTAGTTTAGCAAATATTCCAAGTGCCCAAATAAACACAAAATGTTGAAATTCATAATTATAATCCTTGTCAACTACTCAGGAATCAATCTGTTATGTAAGTAGCCAATTTTATAGAAAATTTTCAGAGGTTTTTATTAATACTGCATGCTAAAATTCATCTTGGCATATGATTCATAATTGACTTTAAATATCTTTAAAGTATTTTGAACATTCAGAAAATAAATTAAATATGACATGTAAAGCAGTTAGGTAGTGAATATAATATCCCAATTTAGGCATATTTGCTTAGGCTTAGAAAATTAAAGCAAATCTTTTACTACTTTGTCATTTGTACTAAGTATTTTTTATGAGTCATTCCTATTCTTGCTCAGATAATTATGTGTTTTCCTACAGCAGTAAAAGCTCCTCTTAGTAACTTTTTTTTTTTTTTTGACAGACAGAGTGGACAGTGACACAGAGAGACAGAGAGAAAGGTCTTCCTTTTGCCGTTGGTTCACCCTCCAATGGCCGCCGCAGCCGATGCGCTGCGGCCGGCGCACCGCGCTGATCCGATGGCAGGAGCCAGGTACTTCTCCTGGTCTCCCATGGGGTGCAGGGCCCAAGCACTTGGGCCATCCTCCACTGCACTCCCTGGCCACAGCAGAGAGCTGGCCTGGAAGAGGGGCAACTGGGACAGAATCTGGCGCCCCGACCGGGACTAGAACCCGGTGTGCTGCTGCCACAAGGCGGAGGATTAGCCTAGTGAGTCGTGGCACTGGCCTACTCTTAGTAACTTTTAATGACCATGTAATAACTCACTGTTTGGATATCACAGTTTATGGAATTCCCCCTTTGAATGCATGTAGATTGTTTTCAGTTAGACTACATACATCCTTGTTCACAGATGTTCCTCAATATTTCAGATGACTTATTAGGAGTGATTCCTAGATGTGATATTGCCAAATAAAGAGCACCAACACATCACATGTATTAGGGTTTTGCTTGTATACTTTCTAGTTTCTTTCAAGAAAGCTTCCTTTTAGTGATGGCCCAGCAGGGTTGGGGAATGTTTGGTCCATGGGCCATGGAAAGCCTGTGAAATCTTCTGGTCCTGCCCTGCCAAGGCACCTGCAGGTGGGACTTGAATCAGTGGCTGATTTTTAAGTTGATAATTTTGTATGGCCTACGAATGATACTATAAAAATCCAAATGGCCCTTGGCAGAAAAAAAGGTGGCCTACCCCTGCTAGAGAGAAAAAACATTACAGATTACCTTCAAATAAGTAGTCTAATAATAAATTACACTGTTTGATTTCAGAAATTCCCTGTGCTTGGTTCTCTAAATTATTAGTAATGAAATCAGTGTTTTGCTTTTAAGATTTTTTAAAATTTATTTAAAAGGCAGAGTTAGAGAGAGAGAGGGAGAAACACACAGAGAGAGATCTTTCATCTGTTGGTTCACTTCCCAGATGGCACCAATGGGCCAGACTGAATCCAGGAGCCTGGAGCTTCTTCCAGGTCTCCTATGTGGGTGCAAAGGCCTAAGCGCTTGGGCCATCTGCCACTGCTTTCCCAGGCACATGAGCAGGGAGCTGGAAGTGAAGTGGAGTAGTCAGGTTTTAAATCAGCCCCCATGTAGGGTAGCTGGCACTGCACACAGCAGCTTAGGCAACAGTTCTAGCCCCTGGGACTTATCCCTTTAAGAGTCTTATCTAACTAGAAGCCTAGTAAAAATCAGGATTTAAATATAAGTGAGTTTTGGTTAGCCAAAATTGAGTAATGTCCCCACTAAAAACATGAATTCAGATATAATCTGCTTTTGGAATCTGCACTAAAGGTATTATCTTGGCAACTGGGTGAGGAGTGGAGGTTGTGAGTATGGCAAACAGAAAAAAAAAAAAAATGGCAGGCAACTTGGTTTTGGGATTTGATGCAATGGAGGGCTAGTACCCAATGATTCCAATATTTTTCTGGCCAATAATAGTTGGTCTGGGATCACAACCACATGCAGCTGTGAATTGGTCGTCCACTATTCTTTGCTTCTGAGTCTGCTATTGTATTTTGGCAAGCCTGTAGGCATGGTGGTTTTGCATACTTTGTTAGTATTCTCTAGCAGTAGTAAAGCAGCTGTTTTTCCCAGCCTGCCAGCCCTGGTGGAGTTTACCAATGGGATTGGAGGGTCATGCTGTATGGGCATGGCTCCAGGATAAAACATCACTCCTACTGTTCTTACTCCAAGTTCAGTAGTTTTTCTCAAATAAAAGAAATTTCTTGTATGCCTTTGATCATTTTCCAAAGTCCTGAACTGATTTTTTTACAACATTGTATGGTTTTGCCATTGTTTATTTGAAGAGAATTGCTAACCTCCTATCTCTGCTGTTTTGGAAGTTCTGCCATTCTGGCGCCAATTTTAATTGGAATATTAAAAGCTTTATGTTGAGTGAGGACTGAGTTAGAAAACTGGCCTAGATTTTGAGTTAACTAAAGTACCTATTTTTTCCCTTAGGGCCAAACACTTTAGGAATTTAGAGCTTAAGGGTTTTAGGTCTGCTTTCTTTGTTTTTCAGATTAAAAATTGGAAGCAGTAGTGCCTTGAGCAGTTATCCCACAGGTTGTGTGTTAGGGTTTGATTTGGAAATGGATCATTGGTGAGGCAGTGGTTGCCTCTCCCACCTTGTGCAGTCTACAGGTACTGATGTCCCTCTCTCCAGGCCCAGTCCTCTGCCCCTGAGCTCATTGGGCCTAAGTGAGCACCTAGGAGGATTCTCTGCCCTGCCCAAAGAAGAGGTCTGACATGAGTTGTCTGCCTTGACTATGAAGCTTAGCAGTGGGGCCTGGCCATCACATTCTCCAGGAAATTCTGATATGTGTGCAAGTTTGAGAACTGCTGGCAGAGCAAAAAGGCTCAAAAGGTAGTTGCTCTTATTTTTGTTTCTATACATTAGAAATTTGGATAACCAGTAAGTTCCCGTTTTTCATGACAGCTACAATCAAATTCACTATAAGACATACTCTTGTTATATTTACTTGAAAACAAAACAAAACAAACCGCTAATTTCAACGCTACAACAGTGCTTTCTTAGAACTATAATTTTATTTTACTCACTTTGAAAGAGCCTTTTAAAAGTTTTAAAAATATCACATCACTTTGCTGCATATGAAAGAAAGGCAATATATAAGTAAAATAAATGGGTTAAATTCCTCTACCTTCTTCACATTGGAAGTCAGACTCTTCTGACGCGCTTCTTGATCGTGCCCTCACAGTCCTTGTTTTTCCACATGACATCATCCTCTGGCCATCAGATGATTTGGGATTTCCTAAAATAGTGTTCCACTATTGTATCTGCTTTTTTTTTTTTTTTTAGCTCTGACACTGACTCTGCAAATTTTGATCTGTTTGTACAGACAATGATAACCATGTCGGGACCGTCACCTGGTTGACAGTGATTATAAGATGCACCATAATTTTAAACATTTTAAATGTTAAAAATAAAACAAAGTGGTATGGCTTGGAATCAAAGAAATACTGTGTAATTATGGACTGTCTCTTATCTATTCATTTCTTCACTTCTGTTCTAGGGATAATCATGTAAATTGTTCTTTATACAATATTCTTCATCCATTTTCATCTTTTCATAATTATCTTAGCACTTCTAGTCTAGGATTTGGTTATATTTAGGTTGGCATTATCTTTTACTCCATAAACTTTTTGCCTTACTAGAATATTTTAAATCAAATTTTAGTCTTAGGAAATGTAGCTGATTATGATAATGAATGTGTTAAGGTTCTCGAGAGAAGCAGAACTGAACTATATTTCAGAACAGATTATTATTTCTCTTTCTCTTATATATAAAGACAGAACTGTAGGCATGGTGCTTTTCCATACTTTTATATTGGATTTACTCAAAGTTTACTGATTTAAATGTCAATATCATCTACCACATAGCTTGATAGCAACATCCACACTGGTTTTTGAACAAATATCTGGGTCCTGTGGCCTAGCTAAGTTGACACATAAAGTTCATCATCACAATGACCTTATTTATAATCTTTATTTATAATCTTAATCATACAATCTGCTGTAGACATCATTTTGAACTTCCAAATGATTTTAGCCTCCTCACCTATTATTAACTACTTGATAGCAAGTGGCAGGTTTAAGTTGTCATGCTCTTTTGGGTCTTGGGATGTAAGGTCAAGATGAGGAAGTTAGGTGTACTGATTAATTAACTAATTAAACACTCATTGTGGACTTAAAATCCAGAACATGACACCAAGTGCTGTGGTGAATGCAGAATATTTCACTGTACATTGCCTTGAAGAAGCTTATATTTTAGTTGTTAAAGAAGACAGCCAAGTGAAACATTTAATTGAGTAATCAAATAAGAATAGAAAGTAATAATGTAGGCAGAGAGAGTATTTAAATTTGTATAACTAGTGTATGTTGGAAGACTCATCTTTTCTGTTTTCTTAATGTAAGCAAGTTTGCTCTATTGTTTTCTTTAAAAAGACTGAGGAAAGATAAGTGAAGCACCTTGGAAACCATCTATTAGTATCAGTTACAGCAATGGGGCATGAGCACCGAAGCACTTACCCAGAAATGAATGGCAATTTTACAGTGTATTGATTAATATTTTTCTAAAGAATGAACTTTTCTTTTCTAGTTAGGCTTGTGTACATGAATAATTTTGGATAAAGGGTAAGACTAAAAATAATTCCAAGTCTCATGAGACACAACTGAAAATCATGTGTGTGATTTAGTAAAATACCTAATTTATAACAATGGTATACACATTGTGAGTATATGGTTGCATGTATAATTTAGTAGATTTCCATGGCCAGTTGCTATTCATGAATATATTTATAGTCAATATAATCAATATATCAGTTTTGGATGAATTCTTAATTTTCAGGTATTTTGGAGCTGCTAAGTATGGAAAATATGTTTATGTTGAAGGTAGGAGGCATATTTGTTTTTCTTGTTATAGTGCCTGATAAGATGATGAGCACTAAAAAAAAAATTACTGTGATTAATTTGTACTATTTGAGAGTGTCTTTGGAGATTGTATGCTGGTTAACTTCAGGCTGTGATTCTAGTCTGTATTCCATTATTGTTTGTTAGAATGAAAGACAAAAATAGTTCTTTTCCTTTCCACGTCTATAAAAGGATTGGTTTCATGGTGAAGAGTGTAGTGCCGGGTAGATAGTGTTGTTAAAGATGTGGAAGGACTTTTGAGAAGGATTTTTAATTTTACCAGGAAGTAAACTTTTTAAACATATAAGATTTTGATTAATGTTTTTAAGAGGGCATATTAAGTAAGGGCTATTTGTATTTTATTTCTTTCCAAAGTTTATCTTGTAAATTTAGCTAGCATCTAAATTAAAGATCTAGAAACAAAATGGCCTTACCATTTCCACCTTCTTAAGAACTTACAGCCAGCGCCGCGGCTCACTAGGCTAATCCTCCGCCTTGCGGTGCCGGCACCCAAGGTTCTAGTCCCAGTCGGGGTGCCGGATTCTGTCCCGGTTGCCCCTCTTCCAGGCCAGCTCTCTGCTGTGGCCCAGGAGTGCAGTGGAGGATGGCCCAAGTCCTTGGGCCCTGCACCCCATGGGAGACCAGGTTAAGTACCTGGCTCCTGCCATCGGATCAGCGCGGTGTGCCGGCTGCAGCGTGCCGGCCGCGGCGGCCATTGGAGGGTGAACCAACAGCAAAAGGAAGACCTTTCTCTCTGTCTCTCTCTCTCACTGTCCACTCTGCCTGTCAAAATAAAAAAGAAACAAACAAAAAAAAAATAAAATGTGTAACATATATATTATATGCATTTCTTTTTTTAACAATTAAGCTTTCTACATGCACTCATCCTTTATTGAAATGTCTTCTTAATCTGAGAATTTTTTATTTTTTTATTTCTTTTTTAAAGATTTTATTTTATTTATTTGAAAGAGTTACAGAGAGAGGAGAGACAGAGAGAGAGAGAGGTCTTCCATCCACTGGTTCACTTCCCAGATGGCCACAACGGCCAGAGCTGTGCCAATCTGAAGCCAGGAGCCAGGAGCTTCTTTTGGGTTTCCCACATGGGTGCAGGGGCCCAAGGACCCAGGCCATCCTCCACTGCTTTCCCAGGCCATAGCAGAGAGCTGGATTGGAAGAGAAGCATCCAGGACTAGAACCGGCGACCATATGGGATGCCAGCGTTTCAGGCCAGGGCTTTAACCCGCTGGGCCACAGTGCCGGCCCAATATTATATACATTTCTTAGCTTAGCAGTTGAAGACATACAGATGATATATGAAGTAGGTCCGTGAAGGAGTTAAAAATGTGGCGTCTCAAAATATGCTGATTGTTCAAATCACTTGAGGAACTGAAACTCCAGAAAGGCCATTTGGCTTCTCTTGTCCTATGTGTAGCGAACCATAAAGGTTCTTTTAGGAAGGACAACCTGCGCATCCCAAGGCCAGAAAATATCCTTGATCACCATCGGGCTGCCAGTGAACCTGAATAAACAAACTCTGAAGTAATCCTTATCTTCCACTACTGTCTGCTTCCCTCTCCCTACCATATATCTCTTTGTGGTGCCTCTAGAATTTTACTGCCTTAGTCCATAGATTCATCTGTCCTGTGATTGTTTCAGAATTTTTTTTTTTTTGTCTTAGGAGTATGAAAAAATCATGCTTTGGTCACTTCTTCAAGTGACCAATATCTTGGGAATCTATGTATGTATAAAATCAATAAAATGTGTGCTTTTCTTCTCTTTTTAATAAGTTCTTGTATTAATTGGGTTCCTAGGTCCAGCCGAAGAGTACACATGAGAACTAAGGGAGTTAGAGGAGAGCTTTCTCTCCCCTACATCTGTTCATTTGCCTTTTTCGCTATGGTTTTCTAAATTTTGCATGATTCTTGGACCATGTTTTAATTTTAATGGAATATAGTTTAGTCCAGAGAAGTTTGAAAGCCATGAGAAAGTTACCTGATTCTAGAAAGCTGTATCTTTTTGGTAGGGTAGTTCAGCTGCTTAATTCCCGTATTTCAGACTCTGTATTTGAGATTGGAGAATATGTAAATTAAAAGATTTTTTTTTAAGCCACTGCCTAGGACCCAGCTGTTTCATGGAAGAAACATGTATGGAAATCTCTCTTGTTTCACTTGAGTTGTTGCATTTTATGCAAGGACATTTTGAAGTACCTTTTTTTTTTAATTTAAGAGCAAAATAAAAAAATGAACCAAATTCGTTATCATTTGTTTTGGTTAGAACCTGGTTTAAGCAAAAGGAGAGCTTTTTTTTTTTTATATTACTGAAAATTCCAGGGATCTTTCAAAAGTTTGTTGTCTGTCTTTCTGTTCTGTCTCCTTCCTGTTGATTTTATCCCCAGCTTCGTGCAGAGCAATATGGAGACCAGCAATTGAAGGTATATAGTCTGTCAGATTCAAATCCAACTCAGTAAAGACCTATGTCCTATGTTCTTTTAGAATCCAAAAATCAGTTCTGGACCTGCCACTCTCTGGCCTTAGATCCTGTGTTCATTTCTGAATCAATTCCGTGGTCAAGAGAATGGGAGGAGTGGGCATTTGGCACAGAGACGGAAACACTGCTTGGGATGCCTGCGTTCCGCATTGGAGTGCTTTGCTTGAAGTCCCAAATCTGTTTCCAGTTCCAGTGTCCTACTAACATGCACCCCAGGAGGCAGCAGATGATGGCTCAAGCATTTGGATCTCTGGTACCCACTTGGGAGACCCAGACTGAGTTCCCAGCTTCCAGGCCAGCCCCAGCTATTTTGGAGATTTAGAAAGTGAACCAGGGGCCAGCACTGCGGTGCAGTGGGTTAAAGCCCTGGCCTAAAGCACCAGCATCTCATATGGGTGCCGGTTTGAGACCTGGCTGCTCCACTTCCCATCCAGCTCTCTCTTATGGCCTGGGAAGGCAGTAGAAGATGGCCCAAATCCTTGGGCCCCTGCAACCATGTGGGAGAGATGAAAGAAGCTCCTGGCTCCTGGCTTTGGATCGGCGCAGCTCTGGCTGTTGTGGCCAATTAGGGAGTAAACCAGAGGATGGAGGACCTCTCTCACTCTCTTTGCCTCTCCTCTCTCTGTGTAACTCTGACTCTCAAATAAATAAATAAATTAAAAAAAAAAAAAGTGAACCAGCAGATGGAAGATTTCCCTGCATCTGTCTTGTCTCTCTGCCATTAGGAAAAAGAGAGAATGGGATTTCATTATTGTTTTAGGCAAAGTAATCTATCTTTTGAGCTGGGGTTGACATCAACCCCAGCTAAAGCAGTTGGCTTAATATGAGGATAATGTTTCAGAGGAAATTCAGATTACTGTTAGCAGGAACTGGATAAATGTAGGCTGTGGCAAAAATTATACATGTTCAAAAAATCATTGCACCGCTGACTTTGTGTTTAGGTTGGTATATCTTTTTTAGAAACCAAAATAGTAATTTCTGCAGCAGTAGCATGTCTGTTAGAGGGGCCATTTAGTTAATGATAACAGTAAGTTAAAATAACAGAGCCTTAAACAAAGTAGAGATTTATTTTCTCGGCAGGAAGGCCATCCAAGACTGATGAAGCATTTCTAAGACAAAAACAATATCATGTTGAATTGCTACAGCTACTGTAATAGCATTTGCATTCCAGATTGGAATGATGGACAGCAAATATATGAATGTCCACTGATCACATACTTCTCTGACAAGGTGTCTTACTGGGAAGTCTTACTCAACAACTTCTATTCATTGGTCGGAACTTGGTTACATGGCCACGTACACTGGGGAAATGTAGCTTTTTATTTAAGCACAACGGTACCTCTAAAAAAAAATCCAGTAGGTGTTTTATTAGTAAGGATTAGTGAATGACTATTAGGTAGGTTTAAAGCTCATAAAAATAGATGGAAATCTAAAGGGTAAACCTATAATATACTCTGACTTTGGTAATATGGTGTGCATTGAATAAGTTCAGACAATGAGGTCAATGGAAAAGCCAGTGGTGATTCTGATGTATTTCGTAGGTGTTTGACAATATGGTAATACTCTTTATCAAGATAAGGAACATAAGAGGAATACCAGGTTTTCAGGGGAAGTTAAAGAGTTAAGTTTTGGATATTTAGAAGTGTAAATGCTGGCATTAAATGGCATTTGGCTGATGTCATTTGTTCAGCAGCTAAACAGCTGCACATTTTTGACATCTATTGTGCATTTTCTGACAAAGAATGGAAAAACTGATGGTTTCAGTAATTCTCCACTTCTCTATTCCCCTTCTTTAGCCTTGTGGTCCAGGTTGCTGAAACCTGGGGAGAGAGTTCAGTCCTAGGTACCCTCAATTCCTACTCCATAACAAGAACAAGAGAGGTCTTTGTTGTTTACTTAAGCATAGATTGTTTTGAGAACGGGAGGCTTAACTCTCAGGTGTGGTACTTTTCTTTGAAGGATGAGGGAATGGGAGGAGGTAAATGGATTAATAAAAAGTGGATGCACATGTGAAAGTTAACAGAGCCCATCACATTGCTAAGGAGCAGCTGAGATTTTTTTGAGGCTACCAGAGAACTATTTAGAAATGCAATGTTGTCTTCTAGGAGAAATGTACCTAATGGTATTTTTGACGCTACTTGAATTTTGATAGCTATACTATGAGATAACCTCGTCTTCTACTTTAATAGCTGAATTATACCTGTTTACTTAAACTTTTTTCAATTTACTCATGATGGGAATACAAATATTAATAAGGAAAATCTCTATAAGGTACGCTGTGTTGTCTTACTTATCAACCTCTACTTTTTCATGACATACTAAGCTAAATCTCCAAAACAAGAAGCTCCATAGAGCTTAGTGAGCATTTGGTAGGAGTGGTGTAATTTAATCGTAAACATTGCATAAATACTAAGCAAACTAAGGCCGATTTGAAAGATAAATAAGTACTGCATCAGCAGTAGGTACTGTTGAGCAAGGTCAATGTTAATTCTGTTACCAGAAAGAATAAATAGTTCTTCTGTTTATTCTTACAAGCTATTATACTTGACTCCTATCAGGTGTTTCAAAGTGGTTAATCAAATGGTTGTTTCGGGTCTAGAAAACACTACAGATCTAGCTTTGGAGAATACACACAGCCCAAGGAAGGGAGACAAAGTGACTATGTTCAGAGTAAGTAGCTTTTCTAAAAACCCTTTTAATTGGCACACACAGTGAGTGGTGCCAGCCAATGTATTATTGTTATAAGAGTTGTTTGAATGATGTCATTTGTTCACCAGTCATGCAGCTGTGCATTTCAAAATCTTTTGTCATTTCTTGGCAAAAAGCATAGAAATAGGATCAGTTATGCTTTAGAAGGGATCTGTGTTCAGTTAAAGCCATTTTGTTAATAAATGTAGAGGTTTTCCTTAACACTTATCTCTAATCACTAATTCTGTTTTCTTATTTTCTTCAGCCATTCTTTTCTTCAAATATGAAGAGGACTGAAGTCCTCTTACCACCCAAATTGATCTTTCTTCAGGCTGTATCTTGATGAATGGAGCCATCTTCTACCCAAATCCCAAAGACAGAAATCCACAAATTGTCTGAAATTACTTTTTCTTTTTTGACAGGCAGAGTTAGACAGTGAGAGAGAGAGAGACCGAGAGAAAGGTCTTCCTTCCATTGGTTCACCCCCCAAATGGCTGCTACAGCTGGCGCATTGCGCCGATCCAAAGCCAGGAGCCAGGTGCTTCCTCCTGGTCTCCCGTGCGGGTGCAGGGCCCAAGTACTTGGGCCATCCTCCACTGCCTTCTCGGGCCACAGCAGAGAGCTGGACTGGAAGAGGAGCAACCGGGACAGAATCCAGCGCCCTGGCCGGGACTAGAACCCGGAGTGCCGGTGCCACAGGCGGAGGATTAGCCTAGTGAGCCACAGCACTGGCCTGATTACTTTTTCTCTCTTGAGAACCCATGTCCAGTTGCTGTTCTGTAGTAGCAGGATTCTTTCTCCCAATGTCTGTTGCTTCTATCTGTGATTAAGCATTTGTCATTTCTCTCTTGGAATTCTGTAACATCCTCTTAAGACTCTATCTCCACTCCTGCCCCCACAGTAACTGCCGGTGCAATCTATCAAAAAGAAGTCTGGATTTTGTTACTCTTCTTGGAGTCTTTCAGGGACTCCACATTGCTGATGCTTCAGGATCAGGCCTAAGTTTCCAGAGTTTGATTTAGAACACAATACTTCCAAGGAGATACACATTGGCTCAACCAAAAGTGTTATAGCTATTTTATTTCCACCCATTATTTGAAAAGGCTAAACTGTGATATATGTACATTTATCCTTTATTGTAAGCATCATCTCTTTGGTATGTATAAACACAGGCAGTCACTCTCTGTAGAACAGGGCTGGTTACTTCATCCTCCCTCTTACTCAACAGGTATCAGACTTGGTGTTTATCATTCCCATGTGGTTCTTCATACTTTTTATTTCATGTGCGTTAATTTCATAGAGACCCATGTACTTATGTTATTTAGTATAACTTTAAGCTTAATGTGAATGCTGTACTATATATATTTTTTCAGTTGTTTCTGATCTGCATGGTTTATGCAGTTGATCATGTTGGTTTAGTTCATTTCACTGGTGCACAAGATTTTCATTCTAGAAGAACTACTCTTGTTGGTGTTGATTTGCATTCCCATTTCCCCTCCTCACCCTCACCACCATCTGCATTATTCTTGTTGTCCATGGCCTTTTCCGATGATGTTCCCAGGCTTCTGGCCTGATACATGGGAATAGGTGTGTATCTTTAATCTCTGTCATTGCCGTTACTCCTCATAGGTTTAATGATTCTGTTGGGTTGCTTATTTATAAAATGAATGTGTTGGTTGGCCAACACTAGTAGCTGATTTGAAGTAAACTGTCTTTCCAGATTAGCAAACCTCATCTCACAAGCAGGATTGCTGGCAACAGGAAGTGAGATCCTTTGCAGCAAACTTCTTTTCCAGCTGTTCTCCAAAGCAGGTTTTGAAAGCAAAACGAGGGCCCTGCTTGGAAAATACTTTTTCTTCCAACTGTTGCTTAGTTCAGTGACTGCTGAGTCACTAGCACAGCTCTGCTTCAACACCACAGTGGGGAGGGAATAGACTGTAGGAGTGGTGTTCACCCACTTTCCTGGCACCTGCTCCATGCCACAAGCCATTGGCTCTCTAGTCCAGTGGTTCTCAAATGTTAGTGCATCAGAGTCACTTGGAAGGCCTTTCAATGGATGGGCCTCACCTCTATATGTGTGGTTGAGAAATTCTGAGGCTGGCTTTGAGAATATGTATTTCTAAGAATTTTGCAGATGATGCTGATGCTACTGGTCCTGGTACCATACCTTGAGAAGCACTGCTCTAGGTTAACGTTTCCCAATCCTTTTCATTATTTTATTGGCTCTGGACTCCTTTAAACATTAATATATAATCTTTTTTTTTTAAATTTTAAATTTTTTTTATTTTTGACTATTTTTTTTATTTTGACTAGAACCCGGGGTGCCGGCGCTGCAGGCGGAGGATTAGTCTAGTGAGCCGCGGCACCGGCCTAGTATATAATCTTGCAAACACATGAATTTTAAAGTCATTTTATAGTTTCCTAATTTGCTGATGTTATAAAGGGATTTAAGTTAACAAATTTGTAGCAACAATATATTAAACATAGTGGTGGTCCAGAGCCTTGTTACTCAAAATGTGGTCTGAGACCAACATAGCTGGGGACTTGGTAGTAATCCAGACTCTCAGGTCCTACTGTAGATTTAATGATCTGAATATGATCTTTTATTCTCAGGTAATTAGTATGCACATTAAAATTTAGGAAGCACTGGTCCAATCCTAATAATATTGAAAACAAACATTTTAACTTTTGGTGCCAAAAATGTTGATGGTGCATATTTCACTTTTATTCTCTTAATTTCATATAAAAATAGCATGGTATCTTGACAATAAAAATAATACAGCTGTCAAAGTTAGTGTTAGCATTGTTTACTACCTTTTCCCCTCACTGGTCATATGATAGTTTGTACTTCCTAGTTCTTAGGTAGGGTCATGTGAGTACTTCATTCCGGTGGGCGTGTCTCTGTTGCCTGTAGGAGAGCCCCCACAACTCTCTGGCCTTCTGGAATACTGACACTGTTTAGATGATGGCTGTTCTAATAGCCTGCCTTCCTGTGTGACTCTGATAGGCAGAGCACCCCTGCCAATTGTGGTGGGTATGTAGTGTGATCAAGAAATAGATCTCAGGAGGTAGACATTTGGCTCCACAGTTAATGTGCTCACATCTCGTATTGGAATATCTGGTTGAGTCCTGCCTCTGATCCTGATTCCAGCTCCCTGCTGATATGCATCCTGGGAGGCAGCTGCAGTGATGGCACAAGAAGCTGGGTCCTTACTACTCGTGTGGGAAACCTAGATTGAGTCCTTGGCTCCTGACTTTTACCTGGTCTAGCCCTGGCAGTTGTTGGCATTTGGGGAGTGAACCAGAGAATGAAATCTCTTCTCTCTATGTATGAAATAAATGATTAAAAAATAGTTCTTAATAATTTTTAGCTCCTGAGATGTGGAAGCTTTTTTTTAATTGCAGCAAAATGTAGTCTTTCATGACTCATGAAGTTTTTTATCAGATTCTTCTTTTTTTTTTTTTAATAACTTTCATTTTATTTGTAAGGCAGAGAAAAGGAAGAGAGAGAGAGAGAGAATGAGAATGAATGTCTTCCCATCCGGTGGTTTACTTCCCAAATGCCTACAATTGCTAGTGCTGGGTCAGGGCAAAACCAGGAAACTAGAACTCAATTCCAGGTATCCCATAGAGATTGCGGGGACCCATGTACTTAGACATCATCTGCATACAGGGTGTGAATAAGCAGAAAGCTTGATCAGAAGTTATGGAGCCAGGACTCAAATCAGGCATTCCAATATGGGATGCTTTGGTATCAGTTGGTGACTTAACTGCTGGGCCATATGCCTGCCCCTAATAAAGGTTGTTTTGGGTGGGTTTTGAGAACTGAAATGCCATATAATAGGATACAAAGTATGGAGTTAGGGTAGGGAGTGAGATAGATGCCAGAAACTATGATAGTCCAAGGCCGACTCAAATATAAAATTTGATGGGTTTTGGTAGCAACATATTATTTTTGACAGAATCTTTTGTCACTTATGTGTTGATTTTGTGAATAAGTAATACATATGTATGGTACTATAAGGTGTGAATATAAGTAAGTTTCCCTTAGCCCTGTCTTGGAACCATAGTAGGCCACCACCGCCATGTGCATTTATCTCATATGTTCTCCTGTTGGCTTACCCAAGTGACAGTATAATTTGTACACTTTTATATACTTTATTTTTTTCACATAAAATGTGAAAGTGATACATTGTAAATGATACGTGATTTGCTTTACCTCTAGGGCTCCATGACAATCTCTCCTAGACCCAGATCTCATCAGTGAATTGATTTATTAACTCATTATCTTAGTCGCAATAAAAAAATACAACTGATTAGGTAATTGATAAATAATAGAAGCTTATTTCTCATAGTTCTGAGAAGTTCAAAGTCAGTACACCAGCAAGTTCAGTGTATGGTGAGCACTGCTTTCTCTATTTATTCCCAAGTGTCTTGCTGCTGCATCCTCTGAAAGGGGAACACTGTGTGTCCTCAGTGCTGGAAGGGATGGACGGCATCAAGGGCTGAGTGCTGTTTTGAAACCTCTTTTATTAGTGCCTTAATCCCATTCATGAGAGTGGAGGCCTCATGACTAATCACCTTTTAAAGGACTTACTTTACTTCTTAATACTGTTGCACTGGGGCGTGAGTGGAAATATGAAATTTGAAGACATAAATGTTCAAGCCAAGGTACTCATTAACAAATGCATATTGAATACTGAGCCAGGTACAGTTCCAGGCTCTGGGAATGGAAGAATAAAAACAGATAAAAACCACCTTCTTCAAAAAGCTTATCTTCTTGGAATGACTGTGGTTATGATCAGTTATAAATAGAGGTCTTTATTATAGGCCATATGGGGGAGAAATGAATTTCTTTAGTCATGGTCAGAGGAAGCTTTAAGGAAAAAGTGGCAAATTTATCTGGATCGTAAGTGGTTGTGGTAAGTTTAGCAGTAATAATTGAGGAGAAAGTGCACTGTGGCACAAAATGTATTTACTTATTTGACTCTGTTTCAATCTTGTATATCTATTACCACTTTGAAGTTCTATTTCCAAAACTACCAGTTACTTGAAATTTTGGAAAATTTCTGAAATATTTCTGAAAATGAATTCTTCGTTTCTTAGAGATCAGTTTCAGCTGATATACTAATTCCTTTTTTTCTGTTTGTTTAGTTGAACTGGACATAAGGATTTTCATAGATTAATTTTATCTATTTATCCCTTTTAAAATTAAGATTTAATTATTTATTTGAAAGGTAGAGTGACAGAGAGGGAGAGAGACAGAAAGATCTTGCATCTGCTGGTTCACTCCCCAAATGGCTGTAATGGCAGGGGCTGTGCCAGGCTGAAGCCAGGAGCCTGAAATTCTATCAGATTCTCCTATGTGGGTGTCAGGGGCCCAAATACTTGGGCCATCACTTGCTGCCTTCCCAGGCTCATTAGCAGGAACTTGGATCTGAAGCAGAGCAGCTGGAAATTGAGCCAGCATTCCAAAATGAGATGGTGGCAATGCAAGCCCATGGACCACAATGCTGAGTCTTGTCTTTTTTTTTTTGAAATTGTTGCGAGAGTTTTCTTGTTTTGCCTTTTTCATATGATTTTAAATGTGTATGTTATAATTAACTATTATATCTTCAATATCCTTATGTGCTTACAATAAGGGTTCTCAACCTTGGGCAAGTATACTTGAATTATTTGGAGAGCTTAGCTTTAAAAATGCTAATGGCTGGGTCCCACCTTGTGTTGGGATACAGTCTGGGCACCAGGATTTTCAAGGGCTCCTCAAATGATTCTACTTTGAAGACAAGGTAGAGAAGACACTGGCTTAAAGTATTCTTAAAGGACCTGGAACATGATTTCTGATTTTGAAAAGCAGGTAACTATGGCTTAAATGAGTGACATGATAAATCTAAAAATCTCTTGCTTAGCATAAAATGAAATAATTAGGATTGGGATAGTAGAATGAAGTCTTTGAGTTTGTTAAAGTACTTTTACCAACCATTCAGTAAAACGTATATGTGTATAGAATAATTCTATGGGCTCTGTAAGTTCTCCTTTGCATGAGGAGAGGGATGAAAATATATAGATTAAAGTTGTTTGCCTCATCCTTTAATTCAGAAATGAACAAGTCGGTAATTAGGGCCTGGTGTACTTAGGCAAACATTGTTTTCTAACTCTTGTTGACTTTGTCACCTACTTTCAATGTACTGTTACTGTAAAAGGGACCTTTGTTTACTCCAGTAACAAGATGTTGGACGAGAATTTATAAACACAAGTGGTTGCCTCCCTGAGGTATCAGAGGCCCTCCAGAAGGAAATCGAATGGAATTCAATCTGCTGAAAAGTGGTCCAGTCTATTTCCAGATTGGAATTAGGAATTATAATCCATTTAAAAATGTTTACTGTAATTTCACTGTTTGAAGTTTAGTGAATTCCCAAAACACCACCATAAGATACAGTCTGTACTGTAACAGAATGGAAAACTTCTTGAATGTCTATATATCTTATTAACAAGGTGGCTGAAAACAGTGAGATTTAATGAATAGAGAGAGTCTAGTTTTTATATTTCTAGGCTGTGGGTCCTTGATTTATTTAACTTATCTATCCTTAGTTTTCATATTTGGAACATGGGGTAAGAGGATACCTAGTTTCAAGGTTTGTTCATGAGGTAAACTATTTCAAATGGTTCTTACAGTGCATGTCCACAGTTGGACTATAATAAGTAATATTTCTCATCTTTTTTTTTTTAAAGATTTTTTTATTTGAAAGGCAGAGTTACAGAGGGGCACAGGCAGAAGCAGAGAGAGAGAGTTCTTCCATCCACTGATTCACTCCCCAAATGGCTGCAATGGCTAGAGCTGGGCCGATGTAAAGCCAGGAGCTTCTTCCAGGTCTCCCACATGGATGCAGGGACCCAAGTATTTGAGCCATTTTCTACTGCTTTCCCAGGCCATCGGAGAGAGCTGGATCAGAAATGGAGCAGCCAGGTCTTAAACTGTCACCCATATGGGATGCCAGCACTATAGACAGTGGCTTTACCTACTAGGCCACAGCGCCGGCCCTGACCCCAGTATTTCTCAGTTTTAATATTGAGTTTTATGAGAAAATTACTCTAGTAAAAATGGTACCTGAGATCAAATAAAGCTCTAAGATTTCTTTAATAATGGATCTTATTAATAATAATGAATATTGAGGATGAATAGGAGTCATAATTTGTGTAGCTGAATTTCTGATACACATTCTGATAACCCCCTGAAAACAGTGTTGATATCATACCTTTGTTTATCATAATGAGCTTTATAATTTTTATTGTGTTTAGAGACATTTTACAAGAACTGAAAGATTCTTATAATATGAATGGGAAATTACAAAGTTGATAGTGTGGACTGGACAGTGTAAGATATTCAGAGTATAAATACCTAGGTTCATACGTACTTGTACAGTGAAAAATATAAGCAAAGTATAATACAGACCGTGATGAGATGTAGCCAAAGCAAATTAGTTCATTCATAAATACATGTTTATTGTACTCCTCTGTATGTCCAAGCAGGATTGTTGTGCCTATGAATCTTCCCATTTTCTGCCCTTCAAAGTTGTTCTCGTTTTTTTTTTTTTTTTTAATGGCACAAGTCAAGTGTGGCCTACTTTATGGAGACCTTCCCTCTACCCATTAAAAAGGAATCACTTGTGTGCATTCTCTGGACACGCGATCTGTACCTTGGCACTCCATTCACAGTCTCATATTTAAAGCAGTGCTGCTGCTCTGTTTTAGGGACTGGCTTGAAAGGTACTGGGGGAGGGGCGTCTGACATCAGAAGGTCCTCAGTTTAATCTTCACTCTGTCACTCCCTGTAAAGACAGGCACCATATTGTCCTTTCTGAGCTTAATGTAAATGTAAATATGATGCATGACTTAATAAAATTTTCTCCCCAAGACTAAATGCTCTTTCAGGACAAGGAACCATCACTTAATAGTTAAAAAGTTTGATAAATTGATTAAAAGGTATCATTGAGGTAACATATTTAGCTTTTTTGTTTTTTGGCTTTTAAAAATAATAGTATTGGGATATATCAAAAAAATTCCATGAAAGTTGTTTTCTAAATGACTTTGTTTTCAAAATCCCTACAGGTACTTTCTTATCCCGTAACTTCAGTGTCTTGAAATCTGAGGATTCCACCAAGATAATATGATAAGAACTTTCAGTGGTTTGGGGCCACATCCTACTTAGGCTAATGTGGGACTTTGCTTTCCTGAGAAACTAGTACAGCAGCACACACTGCTTGCTAATTGGATAGGCAGTCATGCCATCACTGCCTCAAGATGGAGGTAAGCAAATGTAGCCATGTTACGAAATATGAATGTGTTCTAGATCAGCACTGCTAACTTAAAAAAAAAAAAGTGTTAACAACCTAGATAGGACTTCTAAAATATGATTTTACTTTGTTTTGGAGGGGGGCATTTGTGTTCCCGGATGTGGATTTTTTGTTATTTTAGTGATGTTTGGTTGTTTTACATTTCTTTTAAAGTTATTCAGGGGTCCTCTCCCTTGGATCTGAATACAGAATTACCTTATCAAAGCACAATGAAAAGGAAAGTCGGAAAGAAGAAAAAGAAGGGGATCATCACAGCAAATGTTGCTGGGACGAAGTTTGAAATTGGTAGGTCTCCTGAGAAGCCCGGGACTTTTGTAACTGTGGGAAAAGCTGGTCTGGTGTTGAAAACAGTGTAGCATTTCAGAGAACTACCTTTTAAAGCCTTCTATAGATTGTGACATAGTAGAGGGATTCCTTTTACGTGCTGTGGAAGGTGCTACGCTTCAAAAGATGCCAATCGCTTTCCAAAATTTCAGTTCCAACAAACATGTGATTAAATTATTTAGTTGAGAAACAAAAAGGTTAAATACCTGACATTGTATTTTTCTTTGAAGTCCAACGTTGTCATCTAGCTGAGCTTTGACTCACATAGTAAAAAGAATTTGTCTATAGCCAACCTTACATATTCAATTTAATCTTTTCCACTGTTCTTGTAAACCCTGGACGTTCCCAGCCTCACCTGTTTGCATAAGCACAGATACCTCAGTTCAGGTGGCTCCTTTTACTCCCTTCCTCCATAACTGCCGGGAGTTCCATTTATCTCAGCAAGCTCTTCCCAGTTACTTCTGAGAGGCCCTGGATAATGTGCATCCTAGAACCCAGGGCTGCTCCTGGGCTGCTACTCTGATTTACCGCTTGGGAGGCAGCTAAAGGGCCGTGCTGCCGCTGCTTTCGCCCTCTCTGTGAGCTCTGGGTAGGTAGCATGGCAGCTGCTGAGCTCTCGGGATGCCGAGGGTACATGCCAGCCTGCGCAGATGAGAGAACGGCCCTTTCCCGACTGTTTGGTTTGTACATTCTCAGTGGGGACTCCTTACAACCCCAGATAACACCGAGTCTCTCATTGAAACAGTAAATTCCACACACACTCCTCTCCGGGCTCCCAACTGCACCCTGTCTCAGCCCCTTTCTTTTATGCCTGCTTTCCAGATACTGCTGCATAAAAGGTGCTTTCTTTCCCCCACCAACAATAATCGAGAGCTTCTAGGTATATGGTTATCAGTTCTGTACTTGATCTAAGTTGTTCACACAAATGATAGCATTTCTCCTTATCCTCATATGTAGGGTGCTAGTAAAAAGAAAACATTGTAAGAACACTGCTATATCATTCTGGTAAGACCCGGAATTCTGTTGGAATCCCAAAACTAACCTAAGTATTTGGCTTATTCTATCCTGTTGGAACCCCAAAACTTGAAATTCATTGGAAGAAAAAATCAATATGTTAACCGTGAAAATGTGAATGTGTTAATTGTGAATATGTAGATGGTTTGTACTACGCTTTCCTCTGAACATAAACTTTCTCAGTAAGATTAGAAGGTTGGGTGGACAGGAAGACCAGTGCTCACATCTCTCCTGTGCATTCTGCCTTGTTATTTCATATTCTGGACAAACTTAAATGACTTGGTTTTGGGTGCTAAAAATAATTCGAACTACAGAGGTAGAAAGTATAGCTTAGATCTGATGACCAGGAGCTATTTTTACCTTTGCTGCTTTTTTTTTTTTTTTTTTTTTTAAACTTAGCTCATCATCACAAAGAAGCCATAAAAGAACCTTTTCCTGAATAGAGGTGTTGTCTCAGCTTTGTGTGTGTTCTCACTGTGCAAAAAACAATCACTAAACCCTCTGGCAGTTTTGTGTACCTGTGAAATCTGAGAAGATTGAAGCTAAGGATTTTGGGAGTAACCTAAAAACAATTCTCAGTTCTACTGAGTATAATTTGTCTCAAGGGAAAAATAACTGTTATAAGATTATATTATAACCATTGGATGTTTTGTAAATTAAATGATGTGAACTTTATGTGTGTGTGTGTGTGTGTGTATATATATACAAAAATATACTTATGAGAAATGTTTCACACTGAATATGTTTCAGAAGTATTTTAATTCTGGCTTCACTATTTGCAGTTCGTTTAGTAATAGATGAAATGGGATTTATGAAAACTCCAGATGAAGATGAAACGAGTAACCTTATATGGTGTGACTCTGCTGTCCAGCAGGAGAAGATTGCAGAGCTGCAGAACTATCAGGTGGGAAATTAATCATGACCATTTATGGGTATGATGAAAATACTTTAATCATAATTTCCTTTAGAGGAGTTCTTAATATGTTGACTGATATGTTTCGGTTCTGACTCACTTGCCTGTTTTGTTCCTATCCAATTGCATTGACTTAGTTTGAAGGCTACATCCTTTTCAAATTTAACTTTGAACCTCTTTCAATCTTTAAGGAAGAACACACAGGAGAAACCTATTCCTGAGATGCTGCTTTGCATTGCACTTAGACATGTGTGATGTGGAATAGATTGCATAGGGAGATCAGGATGTGGAAATGGGTGGTAATGTCAGCTATATGTTGTCATCTGGCTTCATTCTTTTATTTCTAGAATGTATCAAACATATTCAGAAGAAAATGGACATCAAACTAAAAAAAACAAAAACAAGGAATTTTGGACCATTGACATTTTGTGTAGATGTTATCTATTAATTTAGAGGGCAATACAAAAATTATCCATAAGGAGCAAAAACTGTCTCCATTTTCACTGATTTTTTTCTATACTGCCTAACAGTATTTATATGGTAAATATAGAATATAAAAAATAATTCGGATTGAATTACCACCTACTCAACACAGAAAATTGTAACTTTACCAACTAAATACACTTTTTTTTTGATTTCTTTAAAATTTTGCAATTTTATTCTCTGATTCACAGATTCTTTAATTATACAAATTCATTGTAAATCATTTAATTTTAAATATTTTACATTACTAATTGCCATGCTGCTAAAACATAAAACTCAGAAGATGGACCTAACTGTATTATAGCATAAGTGAATATATTCATTAAATTAATGAGATATTAATATTTACTTTTTTTATTTTCCAGAGGATCAACCATTTTCCAGGAATGGGGGAGATCTGTAGGAAGGATTTCTTAGCAAGAAATATGACCAAGTAATCTTCATTTTCTTGTAATAGTGATGATGTTTAAAATTTATGCTGTGGATATTATAGTGCCATCTTTCACAAAGTTACATTGATTCGAGATGTTACTTAGATGGTTAGATGGAAGAGAGAATTTTAGAGCTAGAAGTTTCTTAAAAGTTTCCTGGTTGTAGTCTTTTAGTTTGCAGAGGAGAGAACTAAGGGTCTGAGAAGTGCTTATCTTGGAATATTAAGTTACTAGTGGAGCTGAGTCAGAATCCCAGGACTCTTTTTCCTGCAACTTGGCCTTCTCTGAGTAGCACACGTTTTTCTTTTAAACATAAGAAGTTGTCCTTATGTGATATTCAACAGAAACTAGTTTATTTTTGGTTAAACCTTGCAGGAACTATTTTTTTTTGCATTATATGTGTGTTCCTTATGTGTACTTATGTTGGTTATTGAATGTCTAGTATACACCAGGCACTGTATTAGGTGCATGCATATATACACATACAACTAGACACATGTGTGTGTGCTTACCCAGGGACATATGTGCACATAGGTTTATTTCTGAGATCAATGTTTAGAGCAGTTATTTACTTCCATGGGAGACACTTAATAGATAATGAAGTGTTTTAGTGAAAGAACTGCAAAATTGTTATTAAGTTTATATTTTTGTTCATTAGTGTTTTTTTAAGAATTTTTTTTTATTTGAGAGGTAGAGTTACAGAAAGATGGGGAGACTGAGAGAAAGATCTTCCATTGGCTGGTTCAGCCCCCAAATGGCTGCAATGGCTGGAGCTGGGGGCCAGGAGCTTCTTTTGGGTCTCCTTTGTAGGTACAAGGGTCCAAGCACATGGGCCATCTTTCACTGCTTTCCCAGGCCATAGCAGAGAGCTGGATTGAAAAGGAACAGCCGGGACTCGAACCGGCGGCCATATGGGATGCCAGCACTGCAGGCTGAGGCTTCGCCCACTACACCACAGTGCAGGCCCCTTGTGTTTTTGTTTTTAAGAAAGTTGTAGCTTAACTTAAGAAAGAGACTTAAAAAATATCGGGACTCTAGTTAGTTTAATAAAGTTGTATTTGTGCCATGGACCACTTCGGGTTTTTTCCTCTCTTGGAAGCCCCCCTGCATGCCACTCTGGCTGGAGGTCTTTGACTCTAATAAATCTTGCTTTTTAAATCTCAAAAAAAGATAAAAAAGCAATAGTACTATTTCTATGCAGAAGTTAATAATTATGCATCTACTCATACAACAAATATTTTTCTATGTCTATTCTGTGCCCTAGAGACTGCAAATTTTTATGTCAATGGGATAAATAAGAACTAGTTTCTGCTTGTGTCTCCCAGTAGTAAGGGAGGAATGTAAAGTTGCATAAGACCATTTGATGATGCCCCATTAGAGGTGGGGTCAGTGTGCAGTAGAGACCAACCTGGTTGAGGAGATCATTTTTTGCAGTTGAGAGTTAAAGTGCAAAATGGATACTGAAAAGTGTACAAGAGCTTACTCTTGGAGAAGAGGGTGAGAAGACTAGGCAGAGACAACAGTAGAGGGAAATGTATGGAGTCTTGAATGTATGGAGTGTTTGGGGGATCTTTAAGCATTTTCTTTGGTTGTACAGGATGTTAGGAGGCTCAACTTCAGTTGATTCTGGAGGTATGTGCAAAGGCCAGTCTTTGTATGCCATGTTGTTAAAATTCATTTCAGCCATCTCTTTAGTCAACAAGTTATTTTTGTCCTGAGAGAAATGGGAAGTTACCAAATGAGTTTTAGCAGGGAAATAATGTTTTAGGAAACCAGAAAACCATGGTGGCAGTTGATGAAAACAGAACTATAGGGAGAATGCCCTGTGAGGTTAAAAAATGACGAGCATCTAATAAACCAAAAGTGTGTTAGGAGAAATGGGAAAGGAGACTATGTCTGAAGCATAGCCATTGAATACTGCTCTATTGGAAGAATTAAAGACAGGGAGGTCAAACATGTCCAATATGACTCCTAGGATTCTGGTTATGATATTATGTTGGTATTTCGTTAACAATTGACTACAAGAAGAATGGACTGAGAGGAAAGGGAGTTACTTCTGTAAAGTTTTGAGCCTGTGTTTCATTTGTCATGTAACAAACATTTTATTAAGGCAAGTATTACTGTTTACCAGCGCTGGGCCTGGACACATGAGTTTATCAAAAGCAGACTTGGGGTTCTTACAACATCCACCTGCAACTGTGATGTGTGCTGTGAAGTAGAGACACATAGTTCTACATTGGCGAGTCATAAAGAAAGTTGGTCTAGTTAGGGAGGTTTGGGGGAGTTCCCCTGATGCAGTGATGCAGAAACTAAACCAGAACCATCGAAGCAGCAAGGCTAGCATGAGCACAAGGTTATGTGGTGGAAGAAAGCATAAATAGTAAAGATTCTGAATAGTGTCAAGTGCAGCTGCAGTGCGGATGGATGGATGGGGAGCAGGGGAGAGATTAGCTGGAGGGGGATGCTCAGAATTACAGCTTTTATCTTACAAACCACAGGGGAGCTGGGGGTGGAGGAGACTGAGGGCAGTGGTAATACGGCCAGATGTGCGTTTTGAAAAGACCATTCTGGCTGCTTTGTGGAAAATAGGATTCCGTATTGTTGGATGAGATAAGAGGGATAAAATTTAAAAATGTAGATAAGCAGTTCTCATGGAGTCCCTGAATTTCTCCTCAAGAAAAATTATTTTCTATTAGATAAAAAGTTAGGACTTTGTAGTATAAAAATAAATGTAACTAATTTACCTACTTAATATTATTTAGTAAACTCAAGACAGAGCCAAGAGCAGAGGTTATCCCAAATCTGCAAATTCCTAAGTAAAACTGCATGTCTCTTTTGAACTAGATTATCTGAACAGAATAAGGTGTTTCATTTCAATAATTATGCGTAGATTTTTTTCCCAGTATAAATGTAGAAGAATGATATAACTCATATATACCACAGATAGTTTTTGACATGTTTTTCTAATTAAAGCTATAATTTGATCTAATTTCATGTCATTGTTAAATATATTATACATACATTTAAAGGTGTTGGAAACAAAAGCCTGGACTGTTAGCATTCTTCCTCAAGTTTTTTTTTTTCTTTTTGATGTGGTATGTAATTTTAAAACTAGTCCATATTAGCCTATTTTGTACTGAGATTTAACTTATTGGCTTAATCTGGATTTTCAGATGGAGTTGGTAATTATTTCAGATGGAGTTGGTAATGTAACTTTCTTACAGGATTCTCTTAAAAGAGCACTTAAATTATAATAATCAATTGTGAAAGCCAAGTGGTTGATGTATTCCATGCTCTGGACTTAGAATTCTATGCAAACTATATACTATGGATCCATTTTGGTTTTTACTACTTCATTTGGGGATAATACTTTCCCATCTATAAAAGACTTACATACATTTAGAAAAAAAGTTTTTTTTCAAACATTTTTAATAAATAGTATTTAAAAATCTTTCTCATTATTTTTTCCTGGGAATTTATAAGTACAAAATAGTTTTGATTAATCAAAAGTCAATGTTTTATACCCAGTATTATCCCTACACTGTATTTCAAATAGGCAACCTAATTTGCAGCTAATACAAAAAAAAATCGGGGCATATATTGTGGCTATAAAAAGCACACACAGAAGTGGTTCACATAAACAAACCTCTGAGTCAGAGGCTTTCAGTGTGGTTTTCTCAGAAATGTAAACTCTAAAATTAAACAGTGACATTAAAGGCAATCAAAAACTGCTTCCTTTAGGTGACCAGAAGACTCAAAATCACCGTTAAAGAAGCAAAGTAAATGGCTGTTGGCCTTAAAATATTCCCTACTCTCTACCCTCATCCCTGAGGCAGAGTTAATGACTCCTTCTATATGGTATCATGCCTTAAAAGCCCATTAGTATACCTATTACATTCTTTGTAATTAACAGCCTATCAATAAATTCCTTGGGGGTGGAGACCATACTAATTTATCTTGATATCCCCAATGCCTGGCACATCATGCTTGCTCAAATAAATGTTTGATGCACAGTCTAGGGCAGAGGTTCCTGTCTATGTTTTTCAGTGATGTATGGCAGGTCTAGAATAGTGTCTAGCACATTGTTGGTGTCACTGAGGGAATCAATAAATGAATGTATAAGTGAAGGAATGGAGGGAATATAAATCTCTGTGGTAAATATCACTAGCATGAGAAAAGAAAATTTACAAAAATTTCAATAGAAATTATTTTTTATGTTGTCTCAAATTTACAGAATGATCAAGTCTCGGCCTCTGGATTATACCTTTATTCCCCGAACATGGATCTTCCCTGCTGAATATACTCAGTTCCAGAACTATGTGAAAGAATTGAAGAAAAAACGGAAGCAGAAAACTTTTATAGTAAAACCAGCTAATGGTGCAATGGGTCATGGGTAGGTTTGTTTTTACCTGCAATATATAAAAAATTTAAAAATTTTGAGGAAAAGAATAAATGTGTGTAATTACCCATGGATGTGTATCAATATGAAAAAAATAATAAAACAGCTATCTATTACTTTTCTGTAAGTAAACACTTAGTAGGACTCATACTTTTTACCTCTACCATAGGCTTCAGTAAGTAATTGAAGTTACAAAAGTGAAAATGAAATCAGTAGGTTGCAAGAGTTTAATAGGAGACAAGACTTTAATAGGTTGTAAGCCTTCAATAGGAGATAACAAAATAGATAAAAACAGTTGTTTACTGATTTTTTAAATAAGCTTAAGTGTAAAATCAGTTGCTACTGTGAGCTAAACTGACTTAGAAAAGTGAAAAGAAATTTACTTTTTCCGTTGTTAGAAGTCTTGATGCAAAATATATTTCTTCTTTGCTTTCTAAATAAGTTTTCTCTTTAGGTAGCCATGGTAATTGGATTAAAGATGAGTAGCACACATTTAAAGTTGAAGTGCCAAGAACTAGCTGAGAATAGAGTATGCAACCCATATTCTTTCCTTTGCTTACTTTAGTTTCCTGCAGTGTACTTTTTCAAAGAAAAAGACTGCTTTTTCATAAAATACACTTGAGTAATTTTAAGTTTTTGATTTAGAATATTATGGGAAAAACTATTTGGAAATGTAGTTATTAGGTAAATTATTAGTTATAGTTTCCTTTTCACTTTTAATCATAGCTTAATTCAATCATGTGTCATTCTAATATTTAAAATTTTATTTATTTGTATTTATTTGAAAGGCAGAGATACAGACACAGAGAGATCTTCCACCTACTGGTTCACTCTCCAAATACCTGCAACAGCTAGGGTTCAGCCAGAAGCTTGAAACTCAGTCTGGGTCTCCTGCATAGATGGCAGGGACCCAAATACTTGAGCCATCACCTGCTACCTCCCAAATGCAAATCTAGAACTCAAACCTTGGCATTTCAATATGGAACATGGACATCTTAAGTGCTGCATCAATGCCTACCCCCATACATTATTTTTTAAATGTAATCTGGTAATTTTAAAATAAATAGTCTCTGGTGTTAGTGGAAATCTTGTATCAGTTGCTTAGGGTTAAAATGGCTCCTTGGATATTAGTATAAGAGGAAAATTTGTGGGTAGGGGGACAACTGAATTTCACATTTTTTTCTCAATTTTAGTGTTTTTTTTTTGAGAAAAAAAAATTGAGTAACTAAGTGTATTTACATTTGGTATTAGTATATTATAAGTAACTAATAATCTTCTAGTTTATTTTAATGACAACATTTTAAAAAGTAGTTGGGAAAGCAGATAATTGAAAGGGTATTCTGTGTTACTGGGTTTCGTTCATGTAATACAATAGTACCTAGGTAAAGGTTACTTCCCTCTTCTGTTGAGTATATCTATTTCCTAGCTAAACCTTTATCTAATTGTTTTACAAAGTAAAGTACTGAACATTACAACTATTATTGTTCAATTAGTTCTCCCTTCAATTCTGTTCATTTGCACTGGTTTTTTGTCATTACATATGATATCTTTGTCATAATTTTTTTTATCTTAAAGTCTGTTTTGTCTAGCACTAGTATAGCCAACTCTAGGTTACTATTTATTTGCAATATCTTCAATCCCTTTAATTTTACCTACTTGAGTCTGATTCTGTAGGGACTTTCTTATACACTACATACCATTGGACCACTAAATTTTATTTATTCCCAGAGCAGACACACACACACACACACAGCTGCAGGGAGGGTTGCTACCATCTGCTGGTTCATTCCTCAAAGCCTACAATGGCTGGGGCTGGGGCAGGGCAGAAGCTGGGATCCAGGAACTCTATTCAGGTCTCCCACAGTGGGTAGCAGGAAACCAATGACTGCTTCCTCCCAGGGTTCGAATTAGCCAGAAGATGGAGCAGGGCCCAGGGCCAGGTATTGAACTCAGGTACTCCAGTGTGAGATATGGGCATCTTAACTGATACCTTGACTGCTAGACCAAATGCCTGCCCCAATCATTTTTGTTTTATTTTATTTTATTTTTTTTTTTGACAGGCAGAGTGGACAGTGAGAGAGAGAGACAGAGAGAAAGGTCTTCCTTTGCCGTTGGTTCACCCTCCAATGGCCGCCGCGGCCGGCGCGCTGCGACCGGCGCACCGCGCTGATCCGATGGCAGGAGCCAGGAGCCAGGTGCTTTTCCTGGTCTCCCATGGGGTGCAGGGCCCAAGCACCTGGGCCATCCTCCACTGCACTCCCTGGCCACAGCAGAGAGCTGGCCTGGAAGAGGGGCAACCGGGACAGAATCCGGCGCCCCGACCGGGACTAGAACCCGGTGTGCCGGCGCCGCTAGGCGGAGGATTAGCCTAGTGAGCCGCGGCGCCGGCCCATTTTTGTTTTATTTTTCCATTATGGAAAGCCCTGCCTTTTGTTGGAGAGTTAATCTAGTGCTATTTATACTTAGTGTAATTTCTGAAAGAAAAAGGATTGGTTTACTTCTGCCATTTTATAATTTGTTTCATGTATGTTCATATAGCTTTTGTTCTTTAATTGCTCCATTACTATACTGTTTTGTTTTATTTTCTTGTGTACCTTTAAAATTCTGTCATTTTTTTACTGTACATTTTTTAAAAAGAGTTATTTATTGAGTTACAGAGGTTGTCCCTGTGGCATAGCAGGTAAAGCCACCGCCCGAAATGCTGGTATCCCATTCTAGCTGGGGTGAGGTGGTTTTGATTTGCATTTCCTTGATGGCTAGTGATCCTGAGCATTTTTTCCAGTATCTGCTGGCCAGTTGAATTTCCTCTCTTGAAAAATGCCTGTTCAAGTCCTTTGTCCAATTTTTAACTGGATTGTTTGTTTTGTTGTTTTTGATCTTGACCTCTTTATAGATTCTGGAGATTAATCCTTTATCAGTTGCATAGTTTGCAAGTGTTTCCCCCAATTCTGTCGGTTGCCTCTTGTGGAGTGTTTCTTTTGCAGTGCAGAAGCTTCTCAGCTTGATGTAATCCCATTTGTCAATTTCGTCATTGATTGCCTGTGCTTCTGATTTCTTTTTCAAGAAATCTTTGACTATGCCAGTGTCTTACAGAGTTTCCCCAGTGTTCTCTAGTAATTTGATGGCATTGAGATTTAGGTCTTTGATCCATGTTGAGTGGATTTTTGTGTAAGGTGTAATGTCTTGTTTCATACCTCTGCATGCTGAGATATAGTTTTTCCAGCATATTTTGTTGAAGTGAGTGTTTTTGCTTCAGGGATTGATTTTAGCTCCTTTGTCAAAGATTAGTTGGTTGATTTCTGTTTCTATTCTGTTCCACTGGTCAAGAGGCATTTTTTTTTTTTTTTTTTTTTGGCCAGGACCAGGATTTTTTGATTATAACTTCCCTGTAGTATGTCTTGAAATCTGGTATTGTGATGCCTCCAACTTTGTTTTTGTTGTTTAAGATTTCTTTAGCTATTCAGGGTCTATTTTGTTTCACTCAGTGCTTTGTACATAGTTTCTTTTTTTTTTTTTCTTCCCTTTTCCTCTCTGAATAGATTTTAAATAGTTGATTATCCTAGTAAGACCCAAGTCTAGGCTTCCTCAGGGACAGTTTCTATTAATTGATGCTTTCCCTATATGTTTGTTATACTTTATTTTTCTTTCATATGCCTCATAATTGTTTGTTGAAGTGTGGACATTTGAGTATTGTGATGCAGCAATTTTGGAACCCAGACTTCTGCTCCCCACCCCTGCCACAGTTTGTTATTGTTGATTGTAGTACTTTTCGTTTAGTTACCTCTCAACTGATTTTATAAATTCTGTATTCTTTGCTTTGTATGGCCATTGAAGTTGCTGTTCTTTCATGGTTAGCTAGTAATTGGGCCGAGATTCCCTTAAATAATTGGAATAAAATAAATTGTGACCAAAAATATCTCACAATCTTCACAGAGGAGTTGTGTGTATTGTGCAGGCTGCTTACAACACTACCTTACCCCTTACTTCCTGCTTGTGCAGTCTGATGGTTGACCAGAGAGCTTAGGGTCTTCTTGGGTCAGTTCTGAGCATGCACCCTGCCTTGGGCACACAAGTGACCTTTTAGATTCCCCCAACTATGTCTGAGGTTTTTGAAGTCCCTAGATATTCATTTCCTAGCCTTTCCTCCCAATATCTATAGTTAATCTACTATTTTCCCAGCTGTTAATTGTTGTCCTAGAAAGCAGGAACTAACACATTTACTTTTAAATGTTTTTAACAATTTTACCTCAAACTAGTTGCCTCAGCACTGGTGGAGTTCTGAGTTAGGCTAGATAAAAGGAAACCTTTTGGGGTCTTCCAGGGAATCCCAGACAGGTCAAAACAAACCACCACCAGAATAAGGTTCATTTCTCCCTTTCAAGGACCAGTACCTGTTTGTGCTAAGAATGTGGGCTGATTTTCAATGCCACTGCTGAATTGGTAGTAGGTAACAGGACTACAACAAGTAAAATGCCATAAAACTGTTTTACACAGATTTAGCTGTCTTTTTTGATTAAGATTTTTTGGTTGATGCCAGCTTTTAGTTTCTGGGGTTCCAAAAATTGATTCTGACAATTGAAAAAATATGTATTTGTTTTTATTTGAGAGAGACTCAGAGACACACAACGCGTGCTCACACACACACACACACACACACACGTCTCATCAGCTGCTTCATTACCCAAGTGTCCATCACTGGTCAGTACTGGGCTGGACCGAAGCTGGAAGGGATTCACTCAGTTTAGGTGTCCCATATGGGTTGCCTGGAACCAACTACTTGAGCCATCACCTGTTGTCTCCCAGAATTTGCATTGGTGGGAAGGTAGAATGGGGAGCCAGAACTAGGACTTGAACCCAGACATTTTGATAAAGTATGTGGATGTCTCACTTGGTGTTTTAACTGGTAGACCAAACACCGCCCCATTCTGACAGTTGTTTTAACTATTCATTGCTTTTGTGGAGGGACAGACTCTTGGCGCTCTACCCCACTATTTTCCATGTGAATATGTCTCTAGCTTTAAAAACATTTCTCCCTCTTATCAAATTATTCTTTTTATTTTTTTTCTTTAAACTTAGGATATCTTTAATAAGAAATGGTGACAAACTTCCATCTCAGGATCATTTGATTGTGCAAGAATATATTGAAAAGCCTTTCCTAATGGAAGGTTACAAGTTTGATTTACGGATATATATTCTGATAACATCATGTGATCCATTAAAAATATTTCTCTACCATGATGGGCTTGTACGCATGGGGACAGAGAAGTATATCCCACCTAATGAGTCCAATTTGGTAAGTGATACAGTTAGAATTTATGTTTTCATTTTTTTAAACATGTACTTAAAATTACTTGTTTTTTTCAGTGGCAAAGAGAGATAGAGGTAGAGGTAGAGGTAGAGGTAGAGGTAGAGGTAGAGAGAGAGAGAGAGAGAGAGAGAGAATGTATACTGCCATCTGCTGGTTCCCTGTCCAAAGGCTCATTGAAGCCAGGGCTGGGGAAGTCAATTCCGATGTCAACATAGATGGCAGGAACCACTAGGTCTGCATTAGTAGGAAGCTGAAGTCAGAGTAGGGGCCAGGACAGAACCCAGGCTCTTTGATGTGGGAAATAGGCATCCTAACCAACATGTTAACTGCTAATTCAAACACCTACCCCAGCATGTACTTTTTAAAACACACATTATATGTATAAAAAATGTGTGGATCAATGTACCTCTTCTCAGGATTTTAAGATCTTGAAGAATCATGCTTAAGCAAGACTGCTTCTAACTTATAAGCAGTCTTGTGAAAATTAGAAAAGAATGTGTTTTCTCTAGACGGGCTAATTAGGTAAAAGTAACATTTGAGTATAAGTGCTTTGAGCCAGCCTGAGTTTCAGGGCACACATTTGTATGCAATGGCCCTAAATAGAAATGGCTGTAATATAAATCAAAGTAATATTCCATAGAGATACATGGATACATGGTTATGGGTTGAAGGGAGAGTTTGTGTTCACCTCCTCCCCATGAAGGGTGTAGCATTGCAACAGGCTTTGTATAAAAGTGGTCTTTGAACCTGCTGAATGTAGGAGAAAGTACATGAAACAGAAAAAGCAAAAGTTACTAGAAAGTAGAGCTATTCATTTTTGTTGAAATAGAAGTAAGTTTGTAAAATTTTAATTGAGAAAATGTGAAGTTGAGACTCAATAAGCCATTTCAGTATACATTTTAAAATCTATTATATGGAGATTTTATAGCACTTTTTCTATTAATAGTTTCTTTGTGAAGCCATAGTGTATTCATGAAAATCATAACTAACCTCACAAAAATCACAAAATATAACTTGTAGTTTATGAAAGTCAAGTTATGTTTGTTATCAGTACTTGGAAATTTAATCAACATTTAATCCTACTTTTAAATCTACTAATTATAGTAAAATTTTACCTAATTATTGTTTCTAATTGTCAAAGGCCTGGTGACTGTTTTTCCCTCAATATTCTATACACAACTAACTCCATTAAGAATGACTGTATTTTCAATATTAAATACTGACTGGATCATAAATGTTGATATTTTCAATAAATTGAAAAATGTTATATACTTGGCAATGGAAGAAGCAGGGAACCGTCAAGCTTATAGGAAAGAAAGTTAAAAGAAACATTTCATAAGGCATGGATATAACCAGTCACCAAGTTAAACTCTACTATGTTCTAGGCATTGTGCTGGTTTTGGAAAAATAGTGACCAAGACAGATACAGTGGTTGACCTCATGGAAGCAAGTCTAGTGGGGAAACAGGAAGTAAAATAAGCAAATATAATACCTAGTGGTAAGTGTGACGGTCTGAGAAACTGAAGGTGCCATGGCCCTGCAAAACTGGGGCACTTAACCCAGCTGGAGACAAACAAGGGTTAGAGAAGGCGTTCCCTTGTGAACTGGAATCTGAATGTGGGTTAGGTAGCCAGGTTGGGGGAGCTCTAGGCAGATGGCCCTGTAGGAGGCAGAGAGTGTGGAATTCCTGGGAAAGTAGACACATTCAGTTTGGCTCCAGTGTAGCCTGAGAAGCTGTGGCTGTTCAGAGATGAGGCTGGAGCGTCCTGGGAGTCAGGCCGTGCAAGGCTTTGCAGGCCACGTTAGGGGTTTGAAAATTTAACGTAAGGTGGAAGGAAGCCCTGAAAGATCCTGAACAGAGGAATGTGGTTTATGTTTTTAAAAGCTCACCTGTGTATGTGGTGGGCAATGTGAGGGGAAGGTGGAGATAGGTACAAAAACCCAGAGCAAGGCAGACGTGAAGCTGTCTGACCACATGTGACAGAAGAAAGTGTTAGACAGGGATAAATAGCATTTAGGTTAGATGATGAATAAGAACATGGACCTCTGAAATATTTAAGATAATATGGGTGAAATTGCTATAAAGTGGTGACAGGCTAGATTTGTGGAGAAATCCAGGATAAAGCTCAGATTTGTGGTATGGACCATTATTCTCTGTGAGACAGTAACACAGAAGCTATTAAAGGCTTTGTGGAAAGCTGACACATTTGGTTTAAATGCCTGAGTGCCCTCCAGATGGATCCATGTTCTGCAGGTATTTGGATATAGAGAATAAGTTTGAAGTTTGGAGGAGAGATCTGAGCTATGGGCATAATTTGGGACTTGTCAGCTAACAGATTATAGTTAAAATAATTGGATCAGGTAAGAATGGATTATGTATATTCAAGGCAGCTGTGATTGTTTGGTAGTATTAAGAAGGGTCAGCTCTAGAGGAGCCCTTTTAGGTGGTAAAGTGCTTCATTCTGATCTCTAAATTATGTTTGTAATTTGCTGAAGTACACTGGTTTAGAAAGTCATAATGAGAGATTGGGAGGAAGAAAATGTGTCCTCTAGGTTTTACTTTGTCAAGTGCTCTTGAATTATCACACAAACTTCTGGCTTTGGTTTCAACATGTATAGAAAAAGCATATTCTCCTATAAAAATGCCAAAATCTCTCCTATGTCTCTTTAATTTGATGATTGAATTCCCAGATGGAGACAGGAAAAAAATAAAAATTTTATGTAAAGTGAGACAACAGTTTTATGAAAGGTAAGTTTAAGAAAGAAGATTGAAAAGAAATAAATAAAAATGTTCTCGTTGATTGTTTTTAGATGGTACACAACAACATTTTGCCCTATGTCTTATTTCCAGTTTTTAAAATAGTGACTTTTTTTTTAAAGATTTATTTTATTTATTTGAAAGACAGAGTTACAGAGAGAGGTAGAGAAAGAGAGAGAGAGAGGTCTTCCATCCGCTGGTTCACTCCCCAGATAGCCACAATGGCCAGAGCTGCGCCGATCCAAAGCCAGGAGCCAGGAGCTTCTTCTGGGTCTCCCACGTGGGTGCAGGGCCCAAGGACTTGGGCCATCCTCCACTGCATTCCCAGGCCACAGCAGAGAGCTGGATTGGAAGAGGAGCAACCAAGACTAGAACTGGTGCCCATATAGGATGCCGGTGACGCAAGTGGAAGATTAACCTAGTGTGCCACAGCGCTGGCCCCTGAGCTGTGTATTTCTACATGAACTAAATATTCACAAATTATATACAAAGATATTTCTAGAAATTTGTGGAAAAATGCAATTAAAAGATAAATTTATGATTGTACAAAAATGAAATGCATGTATTTGTCTTCAAAAAGTTCATGAAAATGAATATTATGAAAATATATTCAAAGATTTCAAAGATTGCACCAAAGAAAAACCTCAACTTATGTTTTAATTCCGTTTTTCCATTAACTTCTTGGATTGTCTTCAATAAGGAGATTATAAGAAAGAAAATTTCAGACATTAAAATATAATAAACATTATTTTTTGCTACCAATAGAATGATTGGCCAATCCTAGAAAAGTTTTGTATATATAAATTCATTATATGTAACTTATATGTTGAAAAACAGAGTGGGATGTATATCATTTTCATACGTTGCAGGTTGTTATGTGGTTCCTTGTTGCCTTCATGCTGCTTCCAGCAAATGACCACTGGCAGTGAACTGTTCAGATAAAAGGGGTTTGTGTTAAGTTAGATATGAAACTGTGGAATTTCCAGCTCCACTTACAAAAAGAATGTTTTAAGAAAAATGCAGTCCGATTCCTTACTTTTTCAGAATAGCTAGTACTTCTTCATTACAAGTATTAGTTTAAAGAAATGCTTTCCAAATGGAGATTCTTTTTCTAAGATTTCTTAATTTATTTGAAAGAGTTATAGAAAGAGAGAGAGAGAGACAGGGAGAGATCTTCCCTCTACCGGTTCACTCACCAAATGACTACGACAACCAGGGTGGACCAGGCTGAAGCCAGGAGCCAGGAGCTTCATCTGTCTCCCATGTAGGTGGCAGGGGCCCAAACAGTTGGGCCATCTTCCACTGCTTTTCCCAGGCACATTAGCCGGGAACTAGATCAGAAGTGGAGCAGCTGGGACACAAACCAGCCCTGAAATGGGATCCCGGTGTCTCAGGAACTGAGAACTTATTATTTTCCTACCCTATTTTAAATCAAATATTTGTATTTTGAAAATAGGAAATGTTATAGCTTCATTAATATATTTTTTCTTAAAATTAAGCATAATGTTTATGCTCTTTAAGTGTCACTTAATTTAAAGCATTGTCTAAGTTTTATGAGGATGGAGACTGTGTCTGCCTTATTTATCTTTGTATCCACAGGGTCCAGCACAAATTCCTGCATATGGTAGGTGTTCCTTCAAAAGTGTTTAAGGAATGAAAAAAAAAATTGTTCATTAGTGGTAGTCACATGGGTTAATAATCAACATGTAACCCCAATTATCATTTCTGCTATTTCCTTCAAAGATTTCAATATCTAGACCTAAGGAACTATATTGAAAATGAAAAAGTGACATGAACGTAGTTGGTTTTAAGAAATCAAAATAATAATCATGTGAATGAAGTTCATTCATTGTGAGGCGCCATTGTTGTCTAAAGAAATGTTTGTGAATAGGATCATGAGGAGGATATGAATTAAAGATAGATCCCATGAATGTTTATGCTAGCTTGATAAGAAGGCCTTATATGTTTATTCTGTGACAATTATGATGAGAAGTTTTAAAATTTGGATTCTTTTTCAAGTTTATTTAAGGACAGTAGTATCAACAAACACAGGAATATAAAGAGACTATCACATAAGAGGTCCAACATGGAGCAATATCCACTGTTAATCACCCAGGTCATCTAGGCATCTGTTCAGCGTCCTGTGGTGCATTCTGTCAGCTGGTCCCAGTGCCCTCTGTCTCATTCATAACAATAGAGCACCTTCAGGCAGGGTGGGAGTGCAGAGGCTGCGTTTTCTAGTCCTGCCTCTTGCTATATACAGCTCACTTGAGCTCTCATTTTTCATTTTTCTTTGAAAAGACATAGAATGCTCTTGCCAACAATTCCTTTTCCAAAACGGATTTGGATGAAAGCTCTAAAGGCCAAAAGTATTAGACAGATTAACTAAGACAAACTCAGTGCACTCTTCTCTCTTAGCAATGCATAGTTTCACTTTTGAATTTACTTATCCTCTATATTCTTACTCATTTGATTTTTTTTGACGTGTTTGGTATAGAAAGCAAATCTGTAGATTATTATATTCTGAATTCTTTAAGGGAAATATGCCATTCCATTCGATTTGAAAATTACCTAAATAACTGTCATATTATCAGTCTGTGTAGCTTAAACTTTAAAATTGTCTTTAATCTTTGAATGGCTCGTTTTCTGTGACATCTCGCGGCTCTGGAATCACATAGGTGCTAACAGCTTTGAATCCTGCTTGTCACAGACCCAGTTATACATGCATCTGACAAACTACTCCGTGAACAAGCATAATGAGCATTTTGAACGGGATGAAACCGAAAACAAAGGCAGCAAACGTTCCATCAAATGGTTTACAGAATTCCTGCAAGCAAATCAACACGACGTTGCTAAGTTTTGGAGTGATATTTCAGTAAGATTATACCATTCCACAATTATAATTATCTTCTCTCAGCATTAATTTAATATACCATCAAGAATTATTTTTTAAAAAGTTTATTTATTTATTTAAAAGTCAGAGTTAGAGAGAGGGAGAGACAGAGAAGGAGAGATCTTCCATTCACTGGTTCACTCCTTAGGTGGCCACAATGGCCAGGATTGGACCAGATAGAAACCAGAGGCCTGGAGTTTCATCCGTGTCTCACATGTAGGTGCAGAGGCCCAAATACTTGGGCCATCTTTTTCTGCTTTTCCCAGGCTATTAGCAGGGAACTGGATCAGAACTGCAGTAGCTGTGACAAAGCCCGGAGGTGGCTTTATCTGTCTCGCCACATCACCAGCCCCATACAGTCAAGCATTTTAAATAAATAACAAGTTACATTAGATCGGGCAAATAAAGGATAAATGAACAACAAATTACATTAGATTGGGCAAATAAAGGACATTTGCATGAAAGAAAATCACCTGTAATAGCTCTTGCTCATTAGAAATTTTACTGCTTGGGATCGGGGAGAGAAGTAATTTTAGCCAGAGGCAAAAGCATCAGTAGAGGAATGGAGGTGTTATGATAAATGAATTATGATAAATGATGCAGGTTGTCACGTGTGTGGCAGATTTGTGAGGACTTAAGGCTGAGAACTTTAGATCTGAAAACAAAAGCTTAGCTTAGTGGGCAGTAGGGGTTCACTCAGTTTTTGATGGAGCAGAGTGATATAATCCAAACTATGTATTTAGAAGATAAATCTGAAAATGGGGATAGGCTATAGTAAAGGCCAGGAGTAGGTAGAGAGGGTATTTGGAAGGCCCTTTGTAAGTATTAAAAGGGAAACAAACTGTCCTGAGTTGAACCATAGTTAGAGGTGACAAGAAGGTGAACATTGGGGTTAACTAAATCTCCAAGATGAGGAAGAAGTTTTTGTAGATCCTTCCTTAAATTTTAAGGAGAAAATATAGGGAGAATCGGTGTGGCATTAGCTGAAATAGAGTAAGAAGCAATTTATTGTAAGAGGATATAGAGCTTTATTTTGATGATAAAGGAAAACATTCCTGCTCATTTGATGATTTGAAGACTTATAAGACATAATTCCAGTCTTCAAAAACTTACATTCTGATAGGAAAAAAGATGATAATATTAATAGAAGGTAGCAAGCACAAGAGAGCCTTGCATTTGGGTCTGTGGGTCTGTGGGGGATGCAGAGGGAAATCACCAAGAGTGGCTTAGAATGGATGAGGTAGGAGGAGGAGCTTCCTGGAGATGCCAGTAACTGAACTGCGGGCTCAAAGTCCATGAATCTTTGAGGGTAAGTTCCCACTTAGGTAAGCTGAATTTGAAATACTATCTCAGGTGGAAAGATCAGTTGGATGGCTAAAAGTGTACATTTAGGATGTAGTTGATAACAAAGCCATGGCAGTGAATGAAACTAAATGATAACGGTACCAAGAAAAAAAAGGAAACAGATGTGAGAAGATAGCCTTTGTCAATCTAAATAAGAAATATGATTATAAAAATGCTGCAATTGTTTATTTATGTATTTAGCCTATCAGACCAATTTTGTGGATACTCCAAAAACTGTAATGATGACAGTTTACTGTCAGAGTGTTCCAGAAGCATCAAAATGGTGAACTTTATTATTTTCGGACAGTACCTCATTGATGGAAGATCACACTTGATACCTGGATGATTTAATGAATGAGTCATTGGATGAATGGCTCAATAAGACAAAGAAAGCTTTATAGACTCTTTGATATTCTGCTTTTGGTGATCAAAATTTTAGCTTCCAGATGAGTTTGATTCTTTGAGAAGACTTTGTAGAAAGGAGGAACATCTTACACTGTGTTGGTGAGGAAGGTACTGAGAGAATCAGAAAAAAATGAGCATCATTAACTTTATTTACAGGATTTGTAAGTGGTACTTTCCTAATGCAATTGAATTAAGAGAAGGTATACTAGCAAGATGCATATTAATAAGAGGGTTTGGAATTTAACTTTCCTATTAGAGACTAATGAGTAATGTACAGAAATGACTCCAACATGGCCAATGTGGGCCTGTTAAGTCTTAACACTGCATGGTTTTGTCTGTAAATAGTAAGTTTAACATCCTTCTTAGAATGCAAATTAATAATCAATTACCAGTTGGTTATAATCAATCATTTTTAACCTTCCCAAATGATTTTATTATAATTATCTCTCTGTGTTTGAGTAATTATGAAAATTTGCTTTCTTCATTGAGAACTGGTATACTTAATATATCAAATTAAGATAAATCAATGGGATAATATATAAAAAAGGAGCTAGAAAATGCAATTATGTAGTGAATTTTTATCTTAATTGCTTAGTTTACAACTTCTATTAATTCAACTTAGGACATTTTCCCAATGACTTCTTCTATGAGGTTAATTTCACTCTAAAAAGTAACCACCTATTTATGAAAACTAATGTTTATCAGTACTCTCTACAAAGAACAAAGCTGTGTGCTTGTCAAGATTGAATAGGAAATCTATAAGAAATCAGACCATGGAGATTAAAAATGAGTGTAAGCACTCAGTGGATTATCCCATCTGAAGCCGTTTTTGGGTCCTTAAGGTACAGACCTACAAAATCATACTTCAGAACAATGACACCATGTTGGAAATCCTTAAAAACAGTGGGATTTTGTTCGGTTATATTATTCCTGATTTTCCCATCTATTTAGAATCCCACCTTTACAGTTTAAAATTGTGTTGTCTTCTATGTAGCAAAAACATGTATTTGTAATATAGGTTCTAAGACTATTAGTATTCCCTGCCTCCACATTGGCTCCTCTGATCAGGTACTTTGTTTGTTCAAGTGGATTCAGTAGCATCGCCAAAGATTTAGGAGATGACCTTTTTTTGCCTTTTATACACTGTGGTGCTACTGTGAATTTATTATCTTAAACACAATTTTTAAAATATATTTTATTTATTTATTTATTTGAGAGGTAGCATTAAAAACAGAGGGAAAGACAGAAAGGCTTTCCATCCACTGGTTCACTCTCCAGATGGCCACAATGGGCCAAAGCTGGGTAGATCTGAAGCCAGGAGCCAGGAGCTTCTTCCAGGTCTCCCATGCAGGTGCAAGGGCCCAAGCACTTGGGCCATCTTCTGCTGCTTTCCCAGGCCATAGCAGAGAGCTAGCTCGATTGGAAGAGGAGCAGGAGGGACATGAGCTGGCATATGGGATGCTGATTCTGCACATGGAGGCTTAGCATACTACACCACAGTGCTGGCCCAGAACACAATTTTTTGAACACAGCTTTCTACAACATCTGTGATACTTATCTCCAAATAGGAACTCAGTTGTGGTTCTGACATCAGTGATATTAGTCTCTATCTTTCCCCCTTTCCCCATATAATAATTATTGCTCCAACCAGGAAGTGGAATATTTGTGCCTGACCTGACACAGAGGTGAAGTTCTGGAAGAATGATAGGATACTATTCTGAAATAGCAGTAATGATAGTGATAGAGTAGCCAACACTTACTGAAGACTTACTCTGTTTAAGGCACTGAAAGAGTTTTGCATGAAGTCTAATTTTGTGCTTATATCAACCTTTTGCAGTTTAGATTTTGGAAAAACAGCTTACAGAGTTTAAGCAACATGATTGAGGTTGCACAGCTACCAAATAAGAAGGCCAGCAAGTAGCAATGCCAAGAGCAAACCCAGAAAGATTGACTTTGAAGCCATGTTCTTTACTGCCCTTCTGTAATGCCAACGCCTGTAGAGGGGATTTATAAAACAGTGTGTTGTAAGCAAATCAAGTGATACAGTTTTTCCACATTCCATATCCTTGTTTTCAAACTTCAGTGGAATAATTATTTAAACATCAGCATGAATAACTCATCCTAGTAGTATTATGTGTATCCTCACAGAAAATGTTACATAGCCACTTCTTTTTAATTAAAAAAAGAAAGGTAAATTTACCTTAAAGGCAGAGAGAGAAACAGAGAGAGGTATTCTCCCATCCATTCGTTCACTCCCCAAATGTCTCAAACAGCTGGGACAAGGCTGGGAACTCAATTCATGTCTTCCCTGGGGTTAGCAGGTTCCCAATTACCTGCTCTGTCACCTGGTGCCTCCAAGGGTGCCTGTTAGCAGGAATGCTGGATTGGGAACAGAGTGAACTCAGGCACCCTGAAATGGCACGTGGGCATCCCAGCTGGTGTCTTAGCTACTCCACCAGATGCCTGCCCCGATAGCCACTTCTTTGATAGGCAGCACTTCCTTCTTGGATAGACCTTATGGACTACAAAATCACCACAGTACAAAGAAGCACAGCTCTCAGAGGCTCTGCCTTTTGAGCTCGTCTTATTGGTGTTTCCATAATGCTGTTTGTGAAATAATTCAATCTACTTGGAATTTGTCTTCTCTATGGAGCTCCTGCCTTACCTGTTTAACAAACAGAAGCCACATTTGTCTATGTTTACTATACTGACCTTGTCTATGGATGTTATTGATCTTCTGCTAAATGCCAAGTTGAAGGCACTGGGAATGGGGTTATGTAAGACAGATAAGGGCCCTGCTTCGAACAAAAAAGAAAACATACCATGTGTAGTGATGCAGTAAGGAATGGTTACTGGTGGTTACTTTGCACATGAGGGGTTGGGGAAGGTCTCTGTGGATATTAAGGAGCCAGACATGAGGACATAGGGGAAAGAGTGTTTCAGGAAGAGGGAGCAACTAGTGCAAAGGAGCGAAGTATGACCCACTTACGGGACCTACAGAAAGCAAGCATGACAGGAGCATCGTGGGTGGGTGGAGGTCAGGGAAAAGAGTTGGGCAAAATGAAGTCAGAACCGTGGCAGGGGCTGGGTGCCATGAAGCCTTGTGTATCTGGTCAGGATGCTCCTTTACGGGACCATGTTATATTTGGACATATGTAAATGAGGCACAAAAAATAAAAGGCGTTTTAATCTGCTCTTTTATCACGATCTTCATAGGAATTGGTGGTAAAGACTCTGATTGTGGCAGAACCTCATGTCCTGCATGCGTATCGAATGTGCAGACCTGGCCAACCTCCAGGAAGTGAGAGTGTCTGCTTTGAAGTCCTGGGATTTGATATTTTGTTGGATAGAAAACTAAAGCCATGGCTTCTGGAGGTAAGGCATTTGTTCAGAGGAAAGAAGTTATCATTGTTCCTTTGTATTAAAGGAGATGCCTTTCAGGGTGTGTGTGATGCTCTTGTCCTATCAGCTGACCAGAATGAAGCCTGAATGGGAGTATGTCGGAGAAAGAAAGGAAATTGAGGGAGGCACGGGCACTCTGTGGTGCAGCGGTTTAAGCCCCCGTTGCAGCACCTGTGTCAGTACCCGAGCACCAGGGCAAGTCCTGGCTATGCTTGATTCCCATCCAGTTTCCTGCGAATGCACCTAGGAAGCAACAGATGATAGCTCGAAGTACTTGACTCTCTACCACCCATGTGGAAGACCCAAGCTGAAGTTCCCAGCTCCTGGCCTTGTCCTGGTTCAGCCCTGGCTGTTGTAGCCATTTGGAGAATAAACCAGCAGATGGAAGAGCTCTCTGTCTCTCCTTCTCTCTCATCACTTTGCCTTTCAAATCATAAGTAAATAAATAAATAAATAAATCTTTTTTTAAAAAAAGCAAAGAGAAAATTCAGGGAATAAATCAGTTCTGAGAATAAATTAATATGTGTTTGATATTATTTTTCCCAAACTAGCATTGAGAGGATTTCTGGGCCAGGAACTTTGAATATATGTGGGGCTCTGCTTTATTTATTGGTTGGTAACCTGGTGTACTATTTCCTCACCTTCATGGTTCTATCATGTAATAAACTCTGGATGTTGTCTTTCCTGCGTGGGGCCTGGGCTTCAGGGTCCTGGCTTCAGTGTATCTCTCCTTAACTCTTAAAAGAAGAGAGGCTGTACTTGGTCCATTAATCAGTATTTGGTGCCTAAAACCCTGGGTGGCATAGGTGCTGCTTGGACACTGTCTTGTGTGCCTGGGTCTCCTTTCATGTCCTTCCTGGCAACTGTGTGCCATTGGGTGTGTTCCCAATCCCTGGTGTGATTAGAATTGTCTTCAGTTTTCTTTGATCATAAAAGGCCATTTAACATTTGGAGAAGATGGAATAATATGTATTAGTCTGTTTTCTGTTGTGTAGTAGGACACCTGGCACTATCCTTTATAAAGAAAACAGTTCTTCATGGTTCTGGAAATTTGAGGTTGAGGAGCCACGTCCAACCAGGGCCTTCTTGCTGATGGAGTTCGGTGCAGGGCATCATGTGTCAGTAAACATGGAGCACGTGTGTGTGTGTATGTGTGTGTGTGTGTGTCTCCTCTGATTTCTCTCTTCTCTTATAATGCCACCCACATGCAGAATAGGGGCTCTGAAAACTCCTGCCTCCCAAAGGACCACACCACAGCTATTCCTCCTACACTTCCTGATCTGGGGTCATAGAATCTCCTCATGGCCACTGAAATACTTTTTAGGAAAACAGCACCCATCTAAACAGTGTTCACTGGATTAGTTACATGTTTAGGAATATACTGCTATATGAGATATAACCCACAGCTGCCTTTCATTTTTAAATTATCTCCCTTTTTGTTCGTGATTCAGAAGTTAAGAGTTGCATCTGTAATATCGAGGTTTGCATAAGTAGACTGAATGACAGGTAGATTAAGATATTCAAAGTATATTTTTTAGGAATGAATTTGAAGGCCAATTTGAGGGTGTGTATGTTCATCTGTTGTGAACAAACAGTGTGTATCGTATTTCTATGGAAATATGTTCCCTCTGTTGGATATTTAAGTGTGCTCCAGTCTGGGTCCTAGAAATAAGGGGTTTTGTTTATCTTTTGCTTCCCCCTGTTTGTGGATATGAAAACACTTGAGCAAGGCCTGATGTTTTCTTTAGATGTACTTCTTTGTCTGCAGTAATCCTTTCCTCTCGTTAGTGGTACTTTTTTTCTTTTTTGTCCCTGCTACTTATCTTTGGTCTTAAATGGGCTGAGAGAGAAGAGCCCAAAGGAATAGCAGGGAACAGCACTGTGTAGGTTACCTTTTAAAAAACTCATTCACCTAACTGGAGTTTTCCATTAAGCTAAGTCAAAATTCACTGATTAGTTGAATTCTGTATTTTATTTTATTTTTTAAAACTCAAAATACTATTATTTGCATTGCTTCTTCATTCCTTATTCCCTCCTTCATCATTTTCAGGTCGGTCAGATCATTTAAAAAAATTCCATAGTAACAAACAGCTGTGGATAATAAATATTCATTATTTTAAAACAATCAAAAGGGTCTTTGTAGTTCTTGTTTTGTATTTATTCTGCCAGCCAAAATTGTAGTGGGGCTTAATATACATCGTTTAAAAAACCTTTTGGCGCCATCAAGTGGAATAATGTAGAAGGTGCATCTAAGAACATGGTACTGGTTTAACTAGAATAATTTCAAGTCAAATTGGTGGTGGTAAAATTGCAGAAATTTTCAAGCAGCGCAGAACATTTTTTTAGGGGGAAAAACATGGAAGTTGAGTGGATTGTGACTATACTAATGCTTTAGGGACCCTTAAATTTAACAAAGTGGTGGGGATGCAAGAAGACAAAATGCTTGCCCTGCTCTGGTGGGGACTCACCTGTGCGTTTTATACAGTTATAAGTAGAAGGAGGGGACATGGATTTAACACAGACACGGGATTGATTTGTCTGTAACCGTGTATGTGTTTGAGAGTTTATTAAAAAAGAAAAGTTTGCAAAAGAAACAGCTGAGAAGAGTTTTCAAGACTGCTGAGAGAGAGAGAGAGAGAGAGAGAGAGAGAGAGAGAGAGAAGGTGAGGGTGGGCAGAAGGCTGTAGGAAAGAGAGAATTACAGTAATTTAGGAACACAGAATTTGTTATTGATGCTTTAATATGTGCAGGAAATGGTTGTGTTTGTGTTGATAATAAAACTATGTTTTAGAAAATTAATAGTATTCTAATCTAATTTGTTTTCTAATAATTGTTATTGTTGCATGCATTTACAAGCTGCTGGACTTTAATGCTCTAACATCTGCTGGGATTTGTCCATTTCAGAATGAGGGCAGGAAATGAGAAGCAAAGGAACCTCAGCATTACAGAGCAGTTGGCTGGGTAGAGCCCCAGTTCCCACAGTTTCTTCTGTCAGCGCCTTGCAGTTCTTCTTCTAAGTTTTTTCTTCACCTTTCTCATGAAATTTAAAAGCAAACAAAACCCAAGAATAATCGTGAATGATAAAATTGAAAAAAGTTTTCTGCCTTTACACTCTAGTTTATTTTCTGAAGGTACATTTGTTCGTGGGTTTGTTTCTTTTACATTATAGCAGAGAGAAGACAGGAAGGGAGGTATGAAGTTGTTTTAAACGAAGACCTCAATACAGTCCAGGAGGAGGGATATGCCTGACAGAATTCCACCCTGCAAGTTGTCATGGAATTCCTATGGAATTCTGTAAAGATACACAACATTCCAGCGTGCCATTTAGTCCTCAGTTCTTAAATATCTTGTTTAGTTTAGATGAGATCTGGCACATTCAGGGTGGTATGGCTGTAGATTGTCCTGTTTATTTTATAATCTTGTCACACATAGTAACAGAGCTGTCATTCATCTTTCATTATAATTTTCAGAGATTTGCATTTGTATAATTGAAACTTTTTTCATGTAAATTGCTTTGCCCATTCTCTGAACTTGTAGGAAGAAATGTTCAGAGCTTTGAAGTAACAGATTGATAGACTTTCTTTCTTAAATTGATTTGGAATAAACGGATGTTGCAATTCTCAAGCAATTTCTTTCTCCTTGAGACCTTATCACAAAGACATGATGTCCATCACCTTGTAAATCAGAAACCTACAAAGAACTCAAAATACAATATGGGTTATCTCTGTAGAAAGAAAGCCATGCATTCATCAAAATGCTGGCATGATGAAAGTTTCTCATGACACACTGTTAAGAGAAAAACTGGGGTTATAAAATATACTTTTTATAGATGTGTGTGTGTTTTAAGATTTATTTATTTTATTTGCAAGACAGATTTAGAAAGAGAGAGGGAGAGGTAGAGATCTTCCATCTGCTGGTTCATTCCCCAAATGACCACAGTGGCCAGAACTGGGCCAGGCTGAAGCCAGGAGCTTCCTCCTGGTCTCCCACGTTGGGGCAGGATCCCAAGCACATGGGTCACCTTCCGCTGCTTTCCCAAGTGGATCAAAAGAAAGCTGGATCAGAGGTGGAGCAGCAGAACTCAAACAGGTGCCCATATGGGACACTGGTGCCACAGGTGGCGGCTTTACACACTATGTCTTGGTGCTGGCCCTGGATATGTTTTTTAAAGATAAAATGCTATTTTAAAAATGCATGCATAGAAAATATCTGTAGTACTATTTACCAAATGGTCAACAGACTTGAAGGAGTTCCAGGAAAAGATGCCAGACTGGTACATTAATTCCTTCCAGCTGAAATTGCCTGAACAACCTTGTATTGAGAAAGGGCCATTTGGCTTGGCTTCTCCTGCAATGCAGCAAGCTGTAAAGATCCCTCTGTGGGAGGGGTCCTGCCTGTGTGAAGGCCGAGAAATAGCCTTGATCACCGCAGACTGGCAGTCGGGGCTGTGGTGCACCTGAATAAACAGACTGGCAGGAGTAACCCTTATCTTCCACTGTCTCCCCCCGCCCCCCTCCCCAGTCTGTCTCCTCATGACACTCCCAGAGTTTACTGTCCTAGTCCAGAGATCGATTTGTCATGTCACCCCTTCACAGATGTGTTTGTGTGTGTGTAAAAGTATAAAGGCATCATACCTTGATGATTTCTTGGACTTAACACTCTTTTGAATCTCCATGTACATGTGCAGTTCATAAAATTGTGTGCTTTTCTCGTGTTGATCAGCGTTGACTGCATTGGGGTCCTAGATCCAGCCAAAGAGCCGACATAAGAACTAAGGGGACAAAGGGGATAACTCCCCCTCCCCTCACTAGGTATTGGGGTTACAGCTGATCCTTTCTTGTTTATCTTTCTGCAGTGAACCTGTGCCTTGTTTCTTTTTCTTTTTTAAGATTTATTTATTTCAAAGGCAGAGATACAGAAAGAAAGAGAGACAGATATTCTATCTGTTGGTTCATTCCCCAAATGGCCACAACAGCCAGGGCTGAGCCAACCTGAAGCCAGGAGCTTCTTCTGAGACTCCCACGTGGCTGCAGGGGCCCAAACACTTGGGCTATCTTCTGCTGCTTTCCCAGGTGCAGTAGCAGGGAGCTGGATCAGAAGTGGAGTGACCAGGGCTTGAACCGGTGCCCATATGGGATGCCAATGCTGCAGGCAGAGGCTTAACCTTCTACACCACAGCACCCACCCTCCCTGCATTTCTAATTAGAGAAATTGTATTGCTGGATGATTTATTGAGTGTAATGTGGTATTTCCTCAGGGTCTAGTTGTAGAATGCATGCGAGCAGCTGTTTGTCTCTTGTGATGGTTTTGTATAATTATGACTAGTAACTTATATTCTGTTTTTTTTTTTTTTTTTTTTTTTTTTTTTAAGAAAACCTAAGAGGTTGGGGGTTGGTGATCACAAAGCTGAATCTCGGTTTTTGAATTCAGCAGTATTCTTAACAATTGATTTAATTGATTAAGCAATTTTCTTAAGCATCTGATATTGCAGACTTTACATTTTCTTTCCTTTCTTTTTTTTAATATTTATTTATTTCTTTGAAAGGCAGAGTTACAGAGAGGCAGAAAGAGAGAGAGAGAGAGAGAGAGAGAGAGAGAGGTCTTTCATCCACTGCTTCACTCCCCAAATGGTCGCAATGGCTGGAGCTGGGCCAATCTGAAGCCAGAAGCCAGGAGCTTCTTCTGGGTCTCCCACTTGAGTACAGGGTCCCAAGAACTTGGGCCATCCTCTACTGCTTTCCTAGGGCATAGCAGAGAGCTGGATGGGAAGTGGAGCAGCCAGGACTTGAACTGGCGCCCTTATGGGATGCCAGCACTGCAGGCAGCAGCTTTTACCCATTACATGACAGCGCCAGCTCCAACAATTACATTTTCATAACAACAATAAAACCCAATATCGGTAAAGACCAAAAAAAAAAAAAAAAAAAAAAAAACACCTGTAGCTATTGAAGTGGTAGAATATTGTATAGTGGATTTCAGGGTATAAACTGTCGCTTCTTACTTTTCATCTTAACAAAACCTTAGAAATGATGTCAGCAAGCAGAATGGTAGCACATTGCCTACTTATTCCCCTTACAATCCTTGCATAGTTAGAAAACTTCATGGGGTCTGTAGCTGCCCTTAGCAGTCTCTTCTGAAATTATCATTGCTGCCTTTTGAAATGGAGTTTGATGAATTATTGTTTGAGCCAGGTAGCAACAAACTAGCTTTGTTTCTAGGCAGCAATAGATGAACTTATCAGGAGGAGCTGGTTTGGTGCAGAGAGGGCACTGATCACTTCTGTATGGGAAATCTGTGCATGTATAGGATTATTATATATGTCGGTAATGTGAATGCCATCTTCTGTTACTGTGCTCCCAACCTTTCTGTCAGGGTAAACCACTTCTAACTTCCATGACGTGAAAGGGAAGGAGCCAGGTAATGCTGGCCGTGAAGACGCAGGAGTGAGGCAGCCAGGATGGACTGGCGCTCGTAGTCACTCCCTCGTAATTGCTTGACCTGTGGTGATGGGGAATGGAGATGTCCCAATGGTGACGGGGTCATCCACCTTGGGAAGTTTTGAGAGTCATTGTGCAGCCCTGCTGGTTGAAGATCCTCATTAGACTAACAAATATGTGTTGAATATTTACTGAGTTTCCAACATTAGGCTGCTTTCATTGTTTTCTTTGTAAATTTTAGATTAACCGAGCCCCAAGCTTTGGAACTGATCAGAAAATAGACTATGACGTAAAGAGAGGTGTGCTGCTGAACGCTCTGAAGCTGCTAAACATCAGGTAAAGTATTTCCTCCATCTCTTGGAACTTTTTCTCCAATTTGGCAGAGATGAGTCATTTACATGAAATTGGCTTATAACCTTTTATATTTTTTCTCTTTACACTTTGAATTTGTTGATCTGTTCCTTAAACTGATACTATTTTTTTAAATAACAAAATCTTTTCCTTTCTCCCCATATATGGCTCTTCCCTCCTGTGTAATGTTCCACATATGTGGTAAATGCAGTCAGATTATGCCAGTGGTGGTATAGTTATTTAATATCGAGCATGAGGTTGAATTGGAGACGTCAGTTCCTTTAGGAGACCCTCTGGATTGCCTTCCTCATTTTACAAGAAGACCCGAAAGCACAGAGGGGTCATTCAGGAAAAAGAAAGAAATCGCAAACCTGAGTTCTGGCCTTGCTGAGCAGGGATCTCTCTGCTGGATTGAGCTGCCTGCGCAGTGAAGGGCAACGTTCTGACTAGTAGTGCAGACACAGAGGAAACAAGATCTGTGGGCAGACGTAGAAGGAGTGATGGTGGGCTGGTTGCAGTGCACACGATCATGGATTTCAAACATTTGACGTGCTTTTATGTGGGAAAAGCTGAACTCATCTTGAAAGAAGTGTGTCAGGAGTTTTCCTGAACTGCTTCCTAGAACGGTGTGGTGTTTATCGTTTTAAGTGTTCCAAATGAAGTTAGTGTGTTGGATGAAAGGACCTTTGAGGTAGTTTAAGCTCAAGAGATTTATGATTTCAAATATTCCAAATTGTCACTCACAAATTCCTGAAGAATTAGGGGATGCTCCCAAGCAGTTGTTAAAGTATTTCCACATTTAGCAGATACTTGACCGAGAAATAGCCTTGTGTGGAAAGCATCATGAATGCAGGCATTGGAAATGTAAAGCTGTTGATAAATGTTTTTTTTTTTTCAAATAAACTTTAGTGAGTACAAATTTCATAACAACTTTAGGAATATAGTGATTCTTCCCATCATATCCATCCTTTTACCCCCAACTCCTACCCTACCTCCTCCTCCCTCTCCCATTCCAAGTCCCATTTTCCATTAAGAAAAAATAAAAACTGTTCCCCAACAGTCAAGACAAGGGCTGTTCAAGTCATTGCTTCTCAAAGTGTCAATATCACTTCTACAGATTTCCTTTTAGGTGCTCTATTAGTTATTCAGGTCAAGGAGAACATATGGTATTTGTCCTTTTGGGATTGGCTTATTTCATTAAGTGTAATGTTTTTCAGATTCATCCATTTTGTTGCAAATGACCGGATTTATTTATTTATTTAACCACTGTGTAGTATACCATAGAGTAGTACATAGCCCATAATTTCTTTATCCAGTCTTCAGTTGATGGGCATTTAGGTTGATTCCATGTCTTAGCTATTGTGAATTGAGCTGCAATAAACATGGGGGTGCAGATAACTTTTTTAGTTAATATAGCCGCTTCTTTTGTCTGATGAAAGGCTGACTTTTCTAAATTCTATTTTAGTGATCCTAAAAGAAATGAGTAGAAATGAGGGAGGTGTAGAATGAGTAGATTTTGTTTAGCAGATACACATGCATTAAGTATTTTAGATTATTTAAAAAATGTGCCTGTACATTTTTGTGTGTGTGTGAAAGTTTAGTACTATTATTCAAATAAGCTTGTGTTTAGGGTTTTGTTTTTTTTTTTTTTTTGGTTTGTTTTTGGCATGTTTTCTGAATTTGACAATGATGACACCCACTTAGGACATTAACTATGAATGTTTTGGGTCTTTTTAAAAGGTTGTTTAGGAGCTGGCATAGTGGCACAGAGTTAAACTGCTGCTTAAATGCCAGCGTCCCATCTCAGAGTGCTAGTTCAAGTCCTGGCTCCTCTGATTCTGATCTAGCTTCCTACTAATGTGCCTGTGAAGCCAGCAGAAGATGGCCCATGTGCTAAGACCCCTGGCACCCAGTGGAAGACCAGGATAGAGGTCTTGGCTCCTGGCTCCAGCCTAGTCCAGCCCTGGCTGATTGTGGCCATTTGAGGAATGAACCAGCAGTTGAAAGATCACTCTCTGTGTATCGCTCTGCCTTTCAAATAAATCAATGAATAAATCGTAAAAATTTTTATTTAAAAGCTTATGTTAATATGTTACACATTTTTATGCAGTACAGTGAAATATTTCAACACGTATATATAGTATAAACAGATCAAATCAGGAAATTAGTTGGATAATTTTGTTGGAGCCTATGATCTCGTCTCTTCTGGACTTTTTTTTTTTTTTAAGATTTATTTATTTATTTGAAAGGCAGAGAGACAGAAGCAGAGAAAGAAGTCTTCTATTTGCTGGTTCACTCCGCAAATGGCCACGCCAGCCAGAGCTGTGCTGTTCCGAAGCCAGGAGCTTCTTGTGGGTCTCCCACGTGGGTGCAGGGGCCCAAGCACTCGTGCCATCTTCTACTGTTTCCCAGGCCATAGAAAAGAGCTGGATTGGAAGTGGAGCAGCCAGGCAGGTCTCGAACTAGTGCCTATATGGGATGCTGGCACTGCAGGCGGTGGCTTTACCCACTATGCCACAGTGTTGGCCCCTGGACATTTTTAAGAGCCTATGCTAGGGGACCAGTATTGTGGCACAGTGGGTTAAGCTTCTACCAGAGATAGCCACATCCTTATGGGTGTCCTGGCTACTTCACTTCCAATCCAACTCCCTGGTAATGCACCTGAGAAAGTAGTTAAAGATGGGCCCCTGAACCCATGTGAGAGACCTGGATGGAGTTCCAGGCTCCTGGCCTCTACCTGGTCCAGCCCTGGTCATTGCAGCCATTTGGGGAGTGAACCAGTGAGTGAAAGATTCTTTCTCTCTGTCTTTGCACTCTGCCATTCAAACAAATAAATCAATCCCTCACCCACCCCCCCCCCCCCGCCAAAAAAAAAGCAGGTGTGTGTGCATCCTATGCTGTACTAGGAGCTAGAGATAGAAAAATACATAAAATTTCCTCTCCTTAAGTGGCTGACTTATTGAAAGGGAAATATATGCTCATATATAAGTACAATAGAATAATAATCACCTAAACCTAGTTTTCTTTCCTTGCTTTGCTGGTTGATGATGAAACTATTTGCATAAAACTCCAGGCTACAAAGCAGAGAGTTCTCCTTAATTCCTTTCTTATTATTCTGAATCAACTGAATCGTGTCAAATTTGTGACTACCACTTAATTGCCTTTTCTCCTTTCCAAGTGTAAGAATTTCTTATCTCTCTCTTGGACTTTTTTTTTTTTTTTTTAAATCAGTTTCCTTCCTGCTTCTGGTATAACTCCCACCCCATTTTGCAGCTTCCACTCTCTTGCTCTGCAAATCATTCAACAACTCCTTGCATTTATTGAGTGCCTACTACTACTGGGGTAGGTATCAGGAATTTAAAGCCTCTACTGCTTCCTTGATTTCTAGCTTGACTATCTTGTTTGCCAATATGCCATTCACTTGGATAAAGATTATAGGCGAGAAATAGGTTTAGAGAAAGGATGGAGGCAGGTAGAAAGAGAAAGAATTTTAAACATGGTTATTTTTAGGTGCTTTGAGACATGAAGGCAGAATTGTTTAGTGGAAAATTGGACATACAGGACCCCAGGAGGTAGTGATATCTCTTTGATTGACATTCATGTGTAAATCACAATAGAATTTAATGAATGAGGTCACAGAGTGTATATTTTGAGAATTAAAGAGGGGCAAGGACAGAGAGAACCCCAAGCATTGCCAACATTTGAAGAGATATTTATAAACTCTGATATTCTGATCAGATTGTTTCTATACTATCAGATAAACTTTAACATCCTTCACATTATATACAAGGCACCTTTTGATATCTGGTGAGTTTCCACTCTTGTTTTTTTTTAAATTTTTGACAGGCAGAGTTAGACAGAGAGAGAGAGAGACAGAGAGAAAGGTCTTCCTTCTGTTGGTTCACCCCCAAAATGGCTGCTACGGCCTGCGCGCTGCACCGATCCGAAGCCAGGAACCAGGTGCTTCCTCCTGGTCTCCCATGTGGGTGCAGGGCCCAAGCACTTGGGCCATCCTCCACTGTCCTCCTGGGCCACAGCAGAGAGCTGGACTGGAAGATGAGCAACCGGGATAGAATCCGGCGCCCCAACCGGGACTAGAACCCGGGGTGCTGGCGCTGTGAGCTGTGGCACTGGCCTCTACTCATTTTTTTAAAATTGTGGTAAAATATACAATTTACCATGTTAGCCATTTAAAAACTTTTTTAATTAAAAATATTTTAAAGATTTATTTTATTGATTTGAAATGTAGAGTTACAGAGAGAGGGAGAGACAGAGAAAGATTGAGGGATATTCCATCTACTAGTTCACTTCCCAAATGGCCTCAAGGGCCAGGAGTGGGCCAGGTCAAAACCAGGAACATAGAACTCCATATAGATCTCCCACATGGGTAGAAGGGGCCCAAGCACTTGGGCCATCTTCTACTGCTTTCTCAGGTGCATTAGCAGGGAGCTGGATTGGAAGTAGAGTAGCCAGGACTCAAACTGGTGTTCACATGGGATGGGATGCCAGCATGGCAGATAGTAGCTTAACCCACTGCACATGACTGTAGCCCCCCCCCCCCATTTTAACCATTTTTAAGTGTATAATTCAGCGACATCAAGTTACATGCACATTGTTATGGGACTGTCATCATCGTCCCTTTCCAGAATTCTTTTGATGGTGCAAAACTGCAACAATGTACCTACTAACCACTACACCTCATCCTCCCTTCCCCATTATGGCAGTCACCAATCTTCTGTCTCTGATTTGAGTGTCCTGCTGTCATAGTCCACTTTTCTGCTGGCTGTCAGTGAATCCCACAAACTGGGTAGCTTGCATATAATAAAGATCACGGTTCTGGGGATCCAGATGTGAGAGGACTCTGCATCTGCAGAGGGCCTTCTTGCTGGTGGAGCCTTCTGCAGGATGCTGAGGTAAGGTGGTACAGGCATCATACAGGAAGACAGCGCAAGCCAGCTACCCCAAGTGTGTCTGTCTGTCTCTCTCCCGTTATAAAGCCATTAATGCAGTTATGGGAGCCCCATCCTCATGACTCCTCTAATCCTAATTACTTCCCTAATTTCCCACCTCTGAACACTGTTACAATGGCAATCCAGTCTCAACAGGAGTTGCTTGGTGGGAACAAACATTCAAACCATAGCACCTATGCTGAGTATCTTACGGAAGTAGAATAATGCAGTTATTTTTCCTTTGTTGCTAGTTCATTTCTATTAGTATAATGTCTTCCAGTTCATCCATGTTGTAGAATGTTTCAGAATTTCCTTCCTTTTCAAGACTAACATTCTGTTGTACATAATGCCACATTTCTATTAACTCCTTGTGTAAAACTTAGCCAAGCCTGACTTTATATTTGAAGCCCTCTGTTGATGGAAATAAACAGGCTCTGTGAAAATTTTATATGAGGTTAGTTCAGGGCAGAATATGACTGAGAGAGGCCTGGGAGAGAGATACAAGCCTGATGACTTTTAATAAGTTTTAGGAAGTATCCTGAAATGGTCAAATTCTGGTCACAATTTATGTATAACATGGAAGTAAATTTTCATTTATCATTACACTGTGAGCATGTATTGGCTTGGCCCAGAAGAGCAAATTTTAGCTAAGCAGGAGCAAATTTTCTCACAAGTTGGGCATTAGTTTTTTAAGAACATGAGTTGTTACAGACATCTTCAGATACAAGATACCTTGAAAGGAAGTTACTAAAAAGAAAGCTACCGATTATACTTAAGAAGGATGTTTCTGGGACCAGATAAGCTCTAGATCAGGACAAAGGATTGTTTAAGGTTGCGCTGAGCCGGTGCCGCGGCTCAATAGGCTAATCCTCTGCCTAGCGGCGCCGGCACACCGGGTTCTAGTCCCGGTCGGGGCGCCGGATTCTGTCCCGGTTGCCCCTCTTCCAGGCCAGCTCTCTGCTGTGGCCAGGGAGCTCAGTGGAGGATGGCCCAGGTCCTTGGGCCCTGCACCCCATGGGAGACCAGGATAAACACCTGGCTCCTGCCTTCACATCAGTGCGGTGCGCCAGCCGCAGTGTGCTGACCGCAGCAGCCATTAGAGGGTGAACCAAGGACAAAAGGAAGACCTTTCTCTCTGTCTCTCTCTTTCACTGTCCACTCTGCCTGTTTAAAAAAAAAAAAAGGTTGCTCTGAATAACTAAAACAAAACATCCTATGTGTACATTACACAAGTCAGATCGACATGGTGGATACTCTTAATAACCCAGTGTCCACATACTTCTCAGACGGTTCTCAGGAGATGGCTCTCTTGAAGGCTTTGCAAGCTTTCTAGAGGCAGTTTGTTCTCAGTTTGCCCTCTTGGCCACCTATCACTAGTTTGTGCATATGTAGGCAAACCACCAATATGATCCCATATAGCTGAGAAGGCTCATTCCCAGAAGGTCTCTCAATGGTGATGTAGCAGTGATTTCAGACTAGTAAAGCTATAATTAAATAATATCCTGGATCATATCTAATTGTGCTGTTATTATCTGGGCTTTTACTTGGATCTGTTGACATCTACAGCATCTTGACCAACATTTGCAAGCAACTCATTAGCAATAAATGACAGGAGAACAAGAATGACTATAAAAAGAATATGTCCTAGATAAGATACACTGAATCAGAGGGTAACATGTATCCTAATCAATGAAAATTTTTCTTACAAACATTGTTGTGTTCTTTTACTAACTCCAACATGTATTTGTCTTCTTTATCATAGTCAATTATTGGATCTTGTGATAGAGCTTATTGTTATCAAGTCTTGGTTTCGTATTTTTTAAAAAATATTTATTTGAAAGATAGAATGACAGAGATAGAAAGGGAGATCTAGAGGGAGGGATTTTCCATCTGCTAGTTATTCCTCAAATGACTGCTACAGTTACAGGATGCAGTCAAGACCTAGGAACTTCCTCCAGGTCTCCCATATGGGTGGTAGAAACCCAAGTACTTGGGCCATCAACAGCTGCCTCCCAGGCACATTAAGAGGAAGCTGAATTGGAAGCAGAGACAGAGGTGGGTCTCAAACTGGGCACTACGATATGGGATGCAGGCATCACAATCCATGGCTTACCCCACTGCACCACAACACCTGCCCAGGTATTTTATTTTTAACTTTTCTTCAGGCCAGGCTATTTCTGTTGGGATTAAACCATGGAGAAGAAAGGGTGGTGTCTTAGAGAGGATTAATTAAAGGGAGTCTACTAATGCTTATATGGTAAAATTTAAATACAACTCTAATCATTATCACAACCAAGTAAGAACTTATTCCAAGGATAATGCCAAAGATCCCAATCATGATCTTTAATAGATGAACAGGATCAGTGGATATAAAAATATAAGAATATAGGTCAAAAGCAAAGCAAATTTTGGAGTCATCAGAGTTCATCTGTTTGGGTCATTTTCCATAAATGCAGACAAGTTTTATCGATGGCTTCAGAAGTCTGCTTTGGTTTTATGTGTTGATTCAGGTACATGCTTGAGATTTAAACCATGTATTCAAGAGTTGACTCCCTTCAGTTTGGTGGTGCAGGAGGCGGTCAGGAATACTTGATAGGGTCATTTGCATTGAAGCTGTAAGGAGTTCTTCACTGAGTTGATTTTCAATACACCAAGTGCCCAGGGCTTAGTCTGTGGTCTTTGATGTCTTCATCTCTTGGAAGCTCACTGGGAACTTAGATGTTTTAGTTGCAAGCTCATGATTTTGGAGGTTGTTTTTCCCCTTTTCAGTTGCAGTCTAGGACAGTTGGTCAGCTAGAGTCACTAGACCGTCAGTGGGAAGACATACCTAGGTTACATTATTTTTTTTAATTTGGAGATTAGTTTCTTTAGCAAACACTTCTGTGAAGCCAGAATATAGAAGGTTGTCATTTTTGTGATTTTTAAAAATTTCAGGGGGAATCCTGGAGTGTTGTTCACAAGTCCTTTCAAAACAAATATGAAGATCAGGGAGAGGTTCATCAGGTCTTAACCTTATGCTGTGCATCTTAACCCAATCTGTGACTCAAACTTTGGGCAGCCGTATACTCAATACATCCTAATCTCCTTATGAGTGTTCCAGGCATCAGCATCTGTTTTATCAAAGTCATTGAGTAGTTTCTTCCACTCTGCTCATCTAAACAATTCTTCAGGTTTACTCCCTGATTCCAGTAATTGAACTAATTGGTATAAATCAGATTACCCAGAGTCCTAGGTACTGGGATTAATTTGAAATTCTTTTGCAAATTCTAATGGGTCTTGGATTGGCTGATACTAAGGCTTTTGATTCTGTTTTTGTCAAGGGAGCGTACATAGTACATTGGTCACCACTGTAGTGAGTTTGGTTGTAAAATGAGTGGTTACAACATTCATTCCTTTCTCTGTGTTTTCTTTCTTTTCATTAATTATAGTTAAAGTTCCAGGTAGAGGGGGAGGAGAAAACTTGAGATCCAGAGCTGGAGGTAATTCAAAGAAGAAAAGATAGGGAAGAGCTGTGGGTAGAATAAGTGGATATGAAGGCTCAAGGGCGATTGGGTTTTTTCTGGCAGCCTCTGTTGCTCTTTTAATTTCTTTCACAATCTCAAAAATTATTCTTGAACTCCTTGTAATGAGGCTAATTTATCATTCTCTTTTTGATGCCTCAAGAAATCAGTCAACATAATTTCCCATTGACCCTAGCCTTACCAATTTTACCCTAAGAAAAACTAGTTTTAGCATATAGGTGGGGCCGGCCGGTGGGTTAATGCCCTGGCCTGAAGCGCCGGCATCCCATATGGGCGCTGGTTCTGGTCCTGGCTGCTCCTCTTCTTATCCAGCTCTCTGCTATGGCCTGGGATATCAGTGGAGGATGGCCCAAGTCCTTGGGCCCCTGCAGCTGCGTGGGAGACTTGGAGGAATCTCCTGGCTCCTGGCTTCGGATTGGCGCAGCTCTGGCCTTTGCGGCCATCTGGGGAGTAAACCAGCAGATGGAAGACCTCTCTTTCTGTCTCTACCTCTCTCTGTAACTCTGTCTTTCAAATAAACAAAATAAATCTTTAAAAAAAAAAACAACGGAGAGCTACTTAAATCCTAGCATTTCCTTTTTCCTTAACTGAGGAAGCTCAAAGCCAAATTTGTATTCATCATTGGTAAAATTATATTCTCTGTCACCCAGTCACCAAAATTGGCAATCTTGCTGTCATCACAAATTCATCACTTTTCTTATTTCTTACATCTAATTAGGCTTCAAAGAATATCCGTTCATCCTCAAAAACACCATTCTAAACTCATACTCTTTCTCTAACCCCATTACTGCTTCCCTGGTCCCTGTCCTCATCCTTCATATTTGCTAAAGAAATAGCATCTCATTTGAGCATCTACCTCTAAGCTACTGTACATATTGTCAAGGGCATAATCTTTAACATACGGAAATATAATTATGCACTTTTTAAAATTCATGTCCTTCTCCATTACATAAAGTTAAATTTGAGGGATAGCCTGTTATTCAAGCCCTTCATGATTAGCTGGGATCCTTCTATTCCCTCATGGCACCAGGCATACTGAATGACTTGCAATTTTCTGGATGTCTTTATGTTTTTCCTCAAATTATTTCATTAGCCCTGACCACCAGTTAAACTCCTGCCACTCAGATCTCAGTGGTGTCTTGAAAGAGAATAGAATAGTTTCATAACACTGTTGCAAGTTCAAGTTATGACGGTGGTAGGTATACACTGGAGGCAAAGGAATACTGTCTCAGGCTGTCTCATGTACTCTCAGTGCAATCTCCCATTTAATTGAATGGGGCCATTTGTAAACACAATGCTTATTTTACATCACTACACTAGAAGCTGGCCACATGGCCATTGTGTCCCCTTTTCTTTGGTTTTATCCTTATCTAGGCTATACCAAAGTAATGTCATTGAAAGGTATGGAATTGTAACCTCAATGATAAGAACTCTTTTTCTGCTCACTATGGCTGAGGTTGTAATTGGTGATCTTTTCATAAGAGTAGCAGTTGGAGGGAGGAGAGACTTTAGGCTTCCTTATCGCATCACCTATGTAGGGGGGTAAGAGAGACAAAAGGGGCTCACAGGAAAACAATCCCACAACAGGACTTTTCCTATATAAATCAGGGTGTTATAACGAAATTTTCAGGATTGTTAAGAAAAATGAGAAGGGCTGTGTAGATGTTTTCACATAGATGTTGATAGGCTGAGATTCCAGTTAAGATGTACTAATGAGTGGTCACTATCAATAAATATTTAAATATAAATGAAACTGGTTGAAGGGGGAGAGTAGAACCAGAATATATTTAGTATCTATTGATGTTGCCACAAATTAATCTTTGGTTTTTAAAGGTTTTTTAAAAAAATGTATTTGAAAGGCAGAGTGACAGAGGCAGTGACAGAAAGAAAAAGATCTTCCTTCCATTGGTTCACTCCCCAGATGGCTGTGATGATCGGGGCTGGGCCAGGCTGAAGCCAGGAGCCTGGAACTCCATCTGGGTCTCCCACATAGGGGCAGGGGTCCAAGTATTTGGGCCTTCCGCTGCTTTCCCAGGCACACTGTCAGGAGACTGGATCAGAAGCAGAGCAGCCAGGACTCAAACCAGTGCTCCGATGTGGGAGCTGGTGTTGCAGGCGACAGCTTAAACTATTGCACCATAATGCTAGCCCACAAATTAATCTTTATAACTTTAGGAGAAAAACATTACTGCTAACATCTGCTAGATAAGGAAACAGACACAGCAGTGAACTGACTCCTCTACAATTATTTGGCTAGTAAAGTTGCTAGGATGGATTATTAAACTCAGGGTCTCTAATTCTTCAGATCATATACCATTTCCATTTCATATTGTTATCTTCATGCCTTGTATTTAACATACAGAGACCCATATTTGATGGATGGTTTGACAAACATATTGTATGGGAATCTATAAATCTAATAATAAGCATGGATTCCTGTCTGCACTGCATCTGGTTTGAATTCTGGAATATGGTCTTGTGTTGTTTATTTTAGGACCAGTGATAAAAGGAGAAACTTGGCTAAACAAAAAGCTGAGGCTCAAAGGAGGCTTTATGGTCAAAATTCCATAAAAAGGCTCTTACCAGGTTCCTCAGACTGGGAACAGCAGAGACACCAGTTGGAGAGGCGGAAGGAGGAATTGGTATGCTAATGTTCAAAAAGTAAACACAATTTGAATTGTATGATGTATTTTTCAGATTTCACTTGTAAATTTCCTCATTTCTAGAAAGAAAGACTTGCGCAAGTACGAAAGCAGGTCTCAAGAGAAGAACATGAAAATCGCCATATGGGGAATTATAGGTAACTATGACGTATGGATGGATGGAAGAAGCGCAGTGTCAAAGCAGTCGTTCTGTATGTTTTTAAACTCTTGGGCTTAGTTTAAGCAGTGTTCTTTCATTCTGAGGATGTGCTTTTTTGCATATCTTTCAAGAAAGAAAAGGTGGTCACCAAGTCTAGTCCAGCCATGAGACAGCTCCTTCTGGCTGACTCTGATGTGTTTGTAGATCTTTTTACACGGCTATTTTCCTGTGATGGTGTTTGCTTAGAGTGTGGGATTTTAAGAAAGTCAGGGTTCAGGTCTCTTAGTATTCTTTCTGTCACTTCATAATGGTTGTCGTACTTTGTTTTAAACTCAGATGCTTCAGGAACCAGGCAAATAGTGAAAATGTTGGAAGGATCTGGGTATGAGATGATACAAGGGAGTGTGAACTGTGCTGAACTGGAGCCCCTCACAGTATCACTCTTTGATAGGATCAAAAGGGGACCCCTGGGCTCCTTGTGTTCTTTGAAAGATGGCCTCCCTTCCCAGCTCTGCCATTGCATCATAGGGATAGGGAACACCGGGCCGGCCAGCTGTCCAAGGCCTGTGACATCATTAGTCTGACTGTGCCAAGACAACTGCAGGCAGGTCTCACATTCAATGAATCCACGTATGAGGCTAATTTTTAAGTTGATAATTTTATATGGCCCACAGATGATGTTATAATTATCCATATGGCTCTTGGCAGAGAAAAGATTCCTCACCCCTGGAATAGAGGCCCAGAGTTTCTTTGACTCCTGATGAGAATGCTGTTTTCTGGCTTCAATACCTCACCAGTGGTGATGAGAAAACATTCCTCCTACCTTACTTCTACCCAGTGGTAAATTCCACCCCCTCATTAGAGCTCCTTGGGAGTAATGTGTATGTTCTTGTATACTATAGTAACTGCACTGAGCCAAGAACTTTTGCATTATCCCTCATCGCTGGAACTATCCTTTCCTACTAAGTTCTGTATTTCTACCATTATCCCAAGTGCCATTCCCTCTAACTACTTCTTCCCAAACAAAGCCTTATGCTAAACTTTCTGGAGCTGCATTGTGTAATGAAAATTATCTGGATGCATTTTAATTTGTGTAGGTAACAGGTAAAGATTTATGAATTTCTCATAATTGTCTTCATCCTTATTTCTAGCCATTGGTAATAGGACTGAAATGGAGTAGGGGTCAGGGATTGTCTATGCTGTTGACCTTCACTATTGAGCTTTGATAGAGATTGAAAACCAAATTGGTTTATATGATTTTATTGTAGACGGATTTATCCTCCTGATGATAAAATACTGCTTGAAAAGTATGAAAACTTGTTGGCTGCTGCCTTCCAGACCTTTCTTTCAGGAAGAGCAGCTTCCTTCCAGAGAGAACTAAATAATCCTTTGAAAAGGATGAAGGTAAGAGAATTAGTACTTATATAGAGGACAACAAATAAGCCAAGCAATATGACTTCAAAAACAACCTATCTTTGTCTTAGATATAAAAAATATTTTATTATTAAGGTGTATTTTACTCCTTTTCATCTTAATGGTTAGTAATATTTCATAATGAACTAAGCCATTTTGTAAATAATATGTCTAACAGGAAAATTATAAATTAGAGGATTTTCTTGTTATGTTGTAATATCAATATTTTTTTTGATTTTTTTTAACTTTTATTTAATGAATATAAATTTCCAAAGTACGGCTTATGGATTACAATGGCTTCCCCCCCATATCGTCTCTCCCACCCGCATCCCTCCCCTTTCCCACTCCCTCTCCCCTTCCATTCACATGAGGATTCATTTTCGATTCTCTTTATATACAGAAGATCAGTTTAGCATACATTAAGTAAAGATTTCAACAGTTTGCTCCCACACAAACATAAAGTGAAAAATAATAGATGATTTTTTAAATGATGATGAAATCAGATCAGACCTATTGTCATGTTTAATCCCAGTGAGAGTCAAGTTGGGAATTGATAATTTCTTCTTTTTTTTTACAGAAGATCAGTTTAGTATACATTAAGTAAAGATTTCAACAGTTTGCACCCCCATAGAAACACAAAGCAAAATATACTGTTTGAGTACTCATTATAGCATTAAGTCTCAATGTACAGCACATTAAGGACAGAGATCCTACATGGGGAGTAAGTGCACAGTGACTCCTGTTGTTGACTTTACAAATTGACACTCCTGTTTATGGCATCAGTAATCTCCCTATGCACCATACATTATCCCTCTTAGTAGTTTTTTTGTCTGTTCTACTTAATATGACTGGTTTAATTCTGTAATTAATACACAGTTATTCTTAAGTGTTGAAATTTAACTGAAATGTGATCCCTGTTAAACATAAGAGTGGGAATAAGAGGGAAGAGATGTATAATTTGGGACATGCTCAAGCTGACTTGCCCCAAATGGTAGAGTTAGAAACATACCAGGGGACTCCAATTTAATCCCATCAAGGTGGCATGTACCAATGCCATCTCACCAGTCCAAGTGATCAATTTCAGTTCACAATTGATCATAATGAAAGGACTAAGAGTCAAAGGAAGCACATAAACAAGTCTAGTACCTGCTAATACTAACTGATAGAATAAATAAAGGGGAGAGTGATCCAACATGGGAAGCGAGATACTCAGCAGACTCATAGAATGGCGGATGTCCTAAACAGCACTCTGGCCTCAGAATCAGCCCTAAAGGCACTCGGATCTGGCTGAAAAGCCCATGAGAGTATTTCATGCATGGAAAGCCAAGACACTCTGGGGGAAAAAAAAAAAAAACCCTAAATGAAAGATCTCTGTGAGTGAGATCCCAGTGGAAAGAACAGGTCTTCAAAGAAGGAGGTACCTTTCTCTGAAGGGAGGAGAGAACCTCCACTTTGAATATGACCTTGTCTAAACAAGATAAGAGTCGGTGAACTCAAAAGGCTTCCATAGCCTTGGAAACTCAATATATTTTAATAGCATATTTTATTATATGAACATGTATAAGTAACTGGATAAAGAAGAGGATTGAATTAACCTAGTGGTTTGCAATGCTCCTTATTTGAATTGTAACTAACAATATATGGGATTTTTTCTTGATACTACATAGACATGGCATATGAGAAGAGTAGTTAAAAAATACACATATATACACAAACTAATCTGTTTACCTTAATGAAAGATCTTTCAGTTATCTACTGAAGCATAACAAACCACTTCATTTATTTGCTTGGCTGAGCACAGCTGAGTGGTTCTTTTGTAGTCTTGCCTGGGATCAGTCATGTAGCTGCATTTATCTGAAAGCAGAATTTCTCACACTCAGCTGGAATTAGAAGTGCAAGGAGGCTTCAGTCACATGCTGCCATGTCAGATAAGATAGCTGGATCTTCTGAAAGATGGGTGGATGCCTCTTTCTCTCTATGCCAGATCTCTTAAAATAGTAACTTGGGGTTCCAAAAGCTAGCATTTCAAGGATCCTCTTTATTCCAGTAGAATGTCTCCGCCTATCACAGACTTGATCTCTGCCCACCTATGTTCTGACTTGATAGATAACCTGAAAGTACAAAATGGCCACTTGTATCTGCTCACCTAGGAAGAACTTGTCCCTCTCGAGAATTTAATTCATTTATGTTGCTTTTTATCTACAGATTTCTCAAGTTTTGCAAAAATAGGATTGTTTAGTTCATCTGAATTTTTTAGTTACTAGGATGAACATATTGTCTATTATTCTCTTTCTCCTAAACAGAAGCAGACATCCTTGAGTTTCTTTTTAACTATCTCATACTGCTATATGTGGAATTCATTGAGGGATAATTGCTTAATCAAAACTTTATATCAAGAGTCTTGGTATTTGAATAGCTAACATTCCTTAGATTAGGACATAGAGCAACTTATTTTAAAACTACTACTGCATAGTTAAATTTCTAGTTTCTTAAAAAAACATTTTTATTGTTGTTGGTTGTTATTAAGGGGTGTGTATGTGTGTGTGTGTGTGTGAGAGAGAGAGAGAGAGAGAGAGAGAGAGAGAGAGATCATCTACTGTTTTCTCCACAAATGTCCTCAAAGTCTGGGGCTGGGCCAGAGTGAAGCTGGGAGCCAGAAACTTAATCAGGGTCACTACCCACATGAGTGACAGCAGCCCAACTACTTAAGTTATCATTTGCTGCCTCCCAGGGTGCACATTAACAGGAAGCTGGAATCAGAAGTGGAACTGGAACTTGAATCAAGGCAGTCTGATATTTGATGCAAGTGTTCCAATTGGGATCTTTTTTTTTTTATTTAGTAAATATAAATTTCCAAAGTACAGTTTATGGATTACATTGCCCCCCCCCCCATAATTTCCCTCCCACTCACACCCCTCCCATCTCCCGCTCCCTCTCCCATTCCATTCACATCAAGATTCATTTTCAATTATCTTTATATACAGAAGATTGATTCAGTATATATTAAGTTAAGATTTCATCAGTTTGCACCCACACAGAAACACAAAGTATAAAATATTGTTTCAGTTCTAGTTATAGCATTACTTCACATTGGACAACATATTAAGGACAGATCCCACATGAGAAGTAAGTACACAGTGACTCCTGTTGTTGACTTAACAATGTGACACTCTTGTTTATGGAGTCAGTAATCTCCTTAGGCTCTTTTCATGAGTTGCCAAGGCTATGGAAGCCTTTTGAGTTTGCCAACTTCGCTCTTATTCCGACAGGGTCATAGTCAAAGTGGAAGTTCTCTCCTCCCTTCAGAGAAAAGTACCTCCTTCTTTGATGACCTGTTCTTTCCACTGGGATCTCACTCACAGAGATCTTTCATTTAGGTCTTCCTTTTTTTTTTTTTTTTTTTTTTCCAGAGTGTCTTGGCTTTCCATGCCTAAAATACTCTCATGGGCTCTTCAGCCAGATCTGAATGCCTTAAGGGCTGATTCTGAGGCCAGAGTGCTGTTTAGGACATCTGCCATTCTATGAGTCTGCTGTGTATCCCACTTCCCATGATGGATCGTTGTCTCCCTTTTTGATTCTATCAGTTAGTATTAGCAGACACTAGTCTTGTTTGTGTGATCCCTTTGACTCTTAGACCTATCAGTGTGATCAATTGTGAATTGCAATTGATCACTGGGACTAGTGAGATGGCATTGGTACATGCCACCTTGATGGGATTGAATTGGAATCCCCTGGCACGTTTCTAACTCCCATTGGGATCTTAACTGCTAGGCCAAAGACCCTTCCCCCAAGCCCTTTTGTACAGTAACATTGAAGCATAAATCATAACTATATAAATAAAGATTTATATTTGATAGATTGAAAAAATAAGTCAATGAAGTAGTTGATTACAACTCTTTATGCCTAACTGTTGTGCTCCCATTGCTCTGGTTTGTTCAATTTCCGTGGGATGTATGTTTTTGTAACTTTTCCTTTACTTCAGAATGACTCTAGAGGAGTGCGAGAGAAGGTATTAGGGCACCTGTGAATTTGTGCAATGACTTGAACAGCTTTCATAGTGTTCTAAAAATATTCTTGTTCAAAAGTTAAATAGTGCCCATTAACTAAACACAAACCTTTGATTCTTTCTAATAGAAACTCTTAGGCCACTGATTAGTTTTGTGTCTGGAGTATTAATATTATTTTGTGCTAACTGGTATAGAAATTATTGATAAATTTGTAGTATGGAAAATTAGAATGGACTTCCAGAAATTTTAAAGTATTCCATGGGTTAACTTATTGATGTATTGTACACTGCAATTTTAATGGTACACTATAATTTTAAAGGTACAGTGGATCATAAGCATACATTTGTTCACGATTATTAATTCACAGTAGATTCCAAGTATATTATTTTTTGTATTACCAGATTTTAGTGGATATTTCTTCAAGAGAGTTTTCCATGACCCTTTATTTCTCCATCTTTGATCTGTGTTTCAGGAATTCATATACATTAATTTGTGGAATAAATAATGAACTTGGAAAAAATTCTAGAGAATATTAGTGATCACTATTTTAATTAAAATATTTTTTGAAGGAGGAAGACATTTTGGATCTTCTGGAACAATGTGAAATTGATGATGAAAAGTTGATGGGAAAAACTACCAAGCCTCGAGGACCAAAGGTATACTGACTCTCCCTTCCTTAGTATCCAAGTAGAGGGTACTAAATACAGTTGATTTTTTTCCTTGATGTTTCTCTTTATATGGAAGACTTGTGACACTTACGAGAAACCGTGGGTGCTGTGTGTCCAGTGAAGGTAGAATTGACAAGATGGTATTATCTTTTACTCATGAGAAGTTTCATTTTGTTAGTTTCCTTCATTTTTTTCCCCTCATGCTAGCAAAAGCCCTTCGAATCAGGGCCAAGATAGACCTAGAAGTAGCACCCTTATTCTCACTCAGTATAAAGTGTTTCTCAGATATCTATATAGATAATTAGCAAAGAAAGATGTGGCATTATGGATAAGGCAAATCATGACTTCAGAGTCTCTTACTGAGAACCCTACTTTTTGCTGACCTAGAAACATTGATAATGTATCAGTTAAAATAGGCACAGTCACTAGGAACCAATAGAAGGCTGTCATGTAGGCAAAAATGAGCAGGTGTGTGCTTTATCTGCATCTGCTCTGTGTTGGTCACATCCGTATGTTCTAGTATAGGCTGAAGTTCTTACTAGTAGTGTAGGGAGTAGAGAAGGAAAGAGATGGATTGGAAAATCATTTTCATTCTGTTCCTTTTACCTTCTATTTCCACATTAGGCACATGATGCTTTCCTGCTTTTCCATGCCTCTGAAATACTACCTGATAAATAAATATTACTGATATGTTGCTTGGTTGCTTAGAGGCCCCTTCCTAACCCAGTGTGCTGTTTCTGCCCTTGTGAAGCCTTTTCTCATTCCCCATTAGCCTTAGATATTTTCCTTCCCTTCCTTCTTTTGCTGTACCATAAATAACACTTCTACAGAGCGGTTGTAACAGATCATTATTTGTATGTTTGATCATACAAATGAGGTCATACATGCCTTAAAGGTAGGAAGTGGGTTTTCATCTTTTCATCTCCAGCACCTAGTACAGCATCTGGCATAAGCTCTCAAAATTCAGTGGTTAAATTTCTTTAAATGCCCGCAGGTGCTAGTGGCTAGTGGATGAGATATGTAACAAAAAAGTAGGTTGCAATTTGACAAATACTGTAATAAAGGTTGTATAGTGTGCTATAACAGCATAGAGAAGAATGGGATTGGTAGGAGGGAGGTGGCTTCAAAAAGGCTTAGCTTTGACCTGCATTTTGAAAAGTTAATAGTACTGTAAACATTTCAGAGGGATGGGAGGATATTCAGAATAAAGGATATATTCAAGGCAAAGACATGAGATGTTGTAATGAAATGTATAGGATGAATGGGGTAGAAGGGTCTGAGAGGATGAAAGAAGGCAGGCTGAGTCTGGTAGAAATCTTGTTTGTCAGATACTCTCCTGAAATATGTGCTGTAGTTTTTGAGGCACTGTGGCATATGTAGTTGATAATCTCTGGAAAAGCTATAGTTAGAGTATCTGTAAAAGTCAGTAACTTCATGAGTCATGACTTTCATTTGGGAAACACTGGGAGATTTCTAAGCTTTGTATATTAATTATTTCAGTTTGGAAAATTGGACATGAGACCACCTGTGGGGCACTGTGCATAGCAGAATAGCAAATGGCAGCCTTACACTAAGATTTTCCTTTGTTTCATTTATGTAAGGCTTGTCATCCAAACAAATGTAAAACCTCTTGGAGGGCTGAAGTCACATTGTATTTTCTTTGATCACACTCATTCTGGGCAAGTAGTGAGGTGCAGTAATGCATTAGTTGAAATCAAATTAATTGGATAAATTAATGTAATTGTTAAAGCCAGTAATATTTCAAAGTGGTTGACAGCAACACAATCCAGTCTGAATTAGAAGCATTTTTATAACATTTGACTTTAAATTTATAAGAATTTAAAGTAAACCAAACTTCAAAGGAGCCCTCCCTTTTTTAGAGGGATGATATCACATGCCAAACATTGATTTCCTATGTCTTACTGGTAGAAGAATAACAGGAGATCATCAGGGTTTAATAAAACTAGTGTTTGTACTAACTTTTCAGTTATTTGGGAGTCTAAAAAATATCAGCTACATGAAGAGTAAACAGCACATAAAGTATTAGCAGTGTTCTTTTTTAAAAGCTGGGTGGTAGATTCTTGGACATTTTTTGTATATACATTTTATAATAAGATGGAACATAAAGATAAAGTAGTATGGTTTGTGTCACAACTCATGCCAGCTTACAAATCTGATTCTTTAATTAAGGCACTGTTTAGAGTTTATGATGCTGTGACTTCTAATTAATTATTGCTTGAACAGTTTGTTGGTCAAAAAGTCCCAAATGCATATATGACACAAGGTTCAGCTATCCGTTTCCCCTTGTGATTCTTTATAGGGTCGAATAACTCATTATGTAGTCAAGCTCCTTAAGAATCCTTAAAGCTGTTTGCTACATGAAGGAAGGCACCACTAGCAAGCCTGATTGTGCCACTGTTTCTTCTGGGTATGCTAAACTTCTGAAGAAACATCCTTCCTCTAGAATTCATATTCCCCAAGACTGTCAAAATGTTTGATGATTATGTTACTGGTAAATGTTTTTATGCATATCTCTTTGATCATTCTTAGTACTCAGTAAATATTATCCCATCAAAAGGAAAACATACTTTTAAACACAACTTGATACCTTAGTGTATTAAACTACTTTCTTGCTTTGGTTATTTTTCATCCTTTGCAAAGTCTGTAACTTAAAGATCATATTTTGGCATATTGTGTTTTCCAGGCACTTCCTGAAATGCTATTTCTCTCTATCTTTCATCCTACAGTGTTACACTAGAGGATATACCATCTTTCAGTGAAATCCCATGGTATCCAAGGATTTCATTATAGTGTATGCTAACATCAAAACATTTTTATTTGGTTTAACAGAGAAGAAACAACTAGTGTACAACTATAGGAACCTCTCCCAGTAGGAATATGAGACATATGGTGTATGTAATAAATAGTCTCTTAAAATTACTGAGTAGCAAAACTGTCCTTCTCTTGGCTCTGCACTTTCTTTCTGAAGTTAAGCTGTCCTGTGTCTCTTCTCTGTTAATCCTTTAGTTGGCATCATTGGAAGTACATTAATTGGGGTGATTGGAAACAAGTGATTCTAATGACAGATTGATGCATCAGTACATGGCATTTTGAATCTTTACAGATTTACCCATAGGAATTATCCTCATAAAAATATTTATTCCATTGACTTTCACATTATGTCATTTAAAAAAAAATGTACCATGGGCACTGAAGAGCGGTGTTAAGGCAGACCCTCTCCCTGTGTGTCAGATTTAGGACTCCTCTGAGAAAAGATGTCTTTTGTGACAAGTTGGAAAAGTGGGTATTTAATGACTTTTTAAAAATGTTCCATCAATATCCACAGCAAATTGTCAATATGAGGGATATCTTTCTTCTTGCTACACCTTTTCTGAGTGCATGGGCTCTCAGGCTCTGTTTTAAGACGTGGCCTTATTTATGGTGGCTTTGCTGGCTGTTGCTTTCTTATTTTCTTTGTCCCCTCTTGCCCTTCCTTCTCCCCATCTCCCTCTCCTTTCTCTCTTATTATCTCTCTCTGTCTCTTTCACACACAAACACAGAAATATATATAAATATATACATATGTACACATTTATTAAGTTACTGAATATTAATGATACAACAAAAGTGTATCTCTTGAGTCTTGATGAGTTATCTTTATATGTGAAATGAAGAAAACCTGAGTATGCTTAAGAATTTTCTGTTTTATCTCTGATATGTTTCCTTTGTCTTGTTTTTCCTTGTTTATCAATACTGTGGTGCTTTATTTCAGTCATGTGGAAATAGCATTTTCCTTATCATGACTGTGCTGTATCATTTAGGAAACAATATTTTACAGACACAGAACTGTAAATAGGGTGACAGGCTAAGCAACAATGTAGCTTAAGCCTGCAGTGAAAGGCAGCAAGTGTATGGGGAGAAATTAAGAGTAGTAACTAACCGTGTTAAGAAGCCTTTTTAGATAGTTCTAACAGAATAACACATCTTCCTCTGTTTCAGCCGCTGTGTTCTATGCCCGAGAGCACTGAAATAATGAAAAGACAGAAGCACCACAGCAGTGACAGCAGTTATGAAAGTAGCAGCAGCTCTTCAGAATCTGATGAAAATGAAAAAGAAGAGTATGAAAATAAAAAAGGAGACAAACAAGTTACATATAATCTTAAACCCTCCAACCAATGCAAATTGATTCAACAATCCAGTAAGTCAGCTTCTTCTAATTTAGTTGACATATGGAGAATTATAAATCTGAAATCTGTTGAGCTCAGTCAAAGGTCGCTGGACCAACTGGATCCTCATCTTATATGAGGAGACCAGGCTTCTATCCCACTTCCTTCCCTAACGAGACTCAGGCACAGCCCGCAGTCCCTGGCAGGTCCTGCAAATAGAAACAAGAGGGTTGAAGGAAGGATCCACTCTTCTGTATTTCATGGTTTTTTGTTCAGTGACAGATTTTTCCTGGCTTTTATAACATATGTGCCTCCTGGCTGATCTGCTGAGGACTTTCTCTCTTAAGGCAAAAGTAGGAGGCATCAAGAAGTTCAAGGATGCGTGCAAACAAAAGATCATGCGAATTTCCCGGGAGCTTTTTGAAGCCCTTCAGACCTTCCTCTCAATCCATGCCCAGCTCTGTCACCTGAGTTGTTTTATACCATCACCTATTTTTAAAATGTATTTATCTTTCTAGGCATTTGACTTGAATGTATTTGAGAGTCACACAATTGAGAAATAGTTGAAGTTTTGTTCCCTCCTATTTTCATCTCATCTCAGGCAGGCGCTTACGTCAGGGATTTTGGTGCGCAGGAAGTATTTAGGACCGCAGTGAGCCAGCTTGTCTAACTTCCCCTCCTGCCTGCTTTTCTCTCTTTCTGCCTGCCTTTATTTCTGTGCACGTACACATTCTCTTTTCCTTTCTCCTCTCTTCTGTTTCTTCTTCAGCGCCAGGTGTGCAGTGTGCTGTTGGAGTTTGCCTGGACTCACTTGGAAAACTCCTTCCTGACATTGCCTTCAGTCCTGGACTTCAGAAAAGCCCTGTCTCTCTAGCTCTGTTTGCCTTGTGCTCTGTTGCCCTAGAGGTCTAGGGACCAGTTCAGTAATGCAATAAACAGTGTTCTTGAGCAGTGGTTGAACATACTAGCTTCCCTAATAATGGAGATACTTTAAAACTGGTCCCCTGTGCTTATGACAAAATACATCAGGAGTGTAGATCCAACCAACAGAGAATTTTGTAATGCCACTTTTATTCCTATCATTGAGGGTTTATGTATTTGGAAGGGACATGATGTGCTATGTTCCATTTCTTTTATTTATTTACTCATTCAAGAGATTTTTAGAGAGCTCCTATTCCAGGGTTTGTAAACTACTTTTCAATTGCTTCTTTTAACTCTTAAGGATTTCTTAAGTGCTTTCATTGTGTCTGTGTAAGTATACATATATTATTTCTGCTTCAGAAGGGGACATTTTCCTACCCCAGTTATTTTTTTTAAGTTTTTTTTTTTTTTAATTTGAAAAGCAGAGTTATAGGAAGAGAGGTCTTCCATCCACTGGTTCACTCCCCAAATGGCTGCAATGGCCTGGGCTGGGCCAGGTCTAAACCAGGAGCCAGGAGCTTCTTCCAGGTTTCCCATGTGGGTGCAGGGGCCCAACTACCTGGACCATTCTCCACTGCTTTCCCAAGTACATGAGTAGGGATCTGGATCAAAAGTGGAGCAGCTGGGACTCAAACCGGCACCTTTGTGGGAAGTGTTGCTGCAGGTGGTGGCTTAACCTGGTATGCCATGCTGCCGGCCCTATGTTTTGTCAGTTTTAAAATCCCTCTTCTATTAGATAATGGGTTCATTCATAATATCATGAATGGAAAGGGGCATAAGGAGAGAGTAGAGAACAAATTGCTAGATTTCTTTACAGTTCTGAGATTGTTCTTTGTGCTCAGATCAATAGGTTAATAAGTTGAGACCAGAAAATAGTGTACTAAAGTATGATACAGATTTTTTTTTTTTGACAGGCAGAGTGGACAGTGAGAGAGACAGAGAGAAAGGTCTTCCTTTGCCGTTGGTTCACCCTCCAATGGCCGCCACGGCCAGCACGCTGCGGCCGGCGCACCGCACTGATCCGATGGCAGGAGCCAGGTGCTTCTCCTGGTCTCCCAAGGGGTGCAGGGCCCAAGTACTTGGGCCATCCTTCACTGCACTCCCTGGCCACAGCAGAGAGCTGGCCTAGAAGAGGGGCAACCAGGACAGAATCCGGCGCCCCGACCGGGACTAGAACCCGGTGTGCTGGCACCGCAAGGCGGAGGATTAGCCTAGTGAGCTGCGGCGCCGGCCTATGATACAGATTTTTAAAAATGTTTTAAGTGTGGGGTGGCGCTGTGGTGTAGCGGGTAAAGCTGTCACCTGCAGTGCTGGCATCCTGTATGGGTGCCAGGTGAGTCCCCGCTGCTCCTCTTCCAATCCAGCTCTCTGCTATGGCCTGGGAAAGCAGTAGAAGATGACCCAAGTCCTTGGGCCCTGCACCCACGTGGGAGACCTAGAGGAAGCTCCTGGCTCCTGGCTCCTGGCTTAAGATTGGCACATTCCTGGCCGTTGCGGCCATCTGGGGAGCAAACCAGTGCATGGAAGATCTCTCTCTCTCTCTCTCTCTCTCTCTCTCTCTCTCTGCCTCTCCTCTCTCTCTATAACTGACTTTCAAATAAATAAATAAATCTTTAAAAAATGTTTTAAGTGTAAATCCTCATTTTAATGCTACTCTAATTCAATTATATATCCTTTTCCTATTAACTGTGGATTATAGTAGGAGTTCTTTTTCCTTCATTTTATTTTCTTTCTTTAATCCTACATTAAGGAACACCATAGCCATGCATCCTCCTCGAGTTTTGTTTCTGAAGAGGATGCAGGTGACTGAGAAAAAAAAATCCAGATTCTGTGTAGTATTTTTCTCATAGATAACTTGGGAAATTCAAACTTGCTGTAACTTCAATGGTATATATTCTGCTTTGATATAAGGTAATCATATAAAAAACTATAGAAAACATTTTTCCATGTTTGTGGATGTTAGTTGCAACCATTTTTCATCAGTCTACCCAAATATCATTGGTATATCTGGCTACTTAGTTATTCTGTATGAATTTCCAGTATATGCAACTGGAAAATTGGACTATGCTATGATTCAATAGATAGAATATTTTCACCACGCTGATCTGAAGCCAGGAGCCAGGTGCTTCTCCTGGTCTCCCATGCAGATGCAGGACCCAAGGACTTGGGCCATCCTCTACTGCACTCCTGGGCCACAGCAGAGAGCTGGACTGAAAGAGGGGCAACCAGGACAGAATCCGGCGCCCCGACTGGGACTAGAACCCAGTGTGCTGGCGCCTCAGGTGGAGGATTAGCCTATTGAGCCATGGCGCCAGCCAAGATTCATTTTCAAGTATTTTTATATACAGAAGATCAATTTAGCATATATTAAGTAAAGCTTTCAACAGTTTGCACCCACACAGAAACACAAAGTAAAAAATACTGTTTGAGTACTAGTTATAGCATTAATTCACATTGTACAATACATTAAGGACAGAGATCCTACATGAGGAGTAAGTGTACAGTGACTCCTGCTGTTGACTTAACAAATTGACACTCTTGTTTAAGGCGTCAGTAATCACCCTAGGCTCTTGTCATGAGCTGCCAAGGCTATGGAGGCCTTTTAAGTTCGCCAACTCTGATCATATTTAGACAAGGTCATAGTCAAAGTGGAAGTTCTCTCCTCCCTTCAGAGAAAGATACCTCCTTCTTTGATGACCTGTTCTTTCCACTGGGATCTCACTTGCAAAGATCTTTCATTTAGGTCATTTCTCTCTCTCTCTCTCTCTCTCTTTTTTTTTTTTCCAGAGTGTCTTGGCTTTCCATGCCTGAAATATTCTCATGGGCTTTTCAGCCAGATCCACATGCTTAAGGGCTGATTCTGAGGCCAGAGTGCTGTTTAGGACATCTGCCATTCTATGAGTCTGCTGTGTATCCCACTTCCCATGTTGGATCATTCTCTCCCTTTTTGATTCTATCAGTTAGTATTAGCAGACACTAGTCTTGTTTGTGTGATCCCTTTGACTCTTAGTCCTATCATTATGATCAATTGTGAACTGAAATTGATCATTTGGACTAGTGAGTTGGCATTGGTACATGCCACCTTGATGGGATTGAATTGGAATCCCTTGGCACGTTTCTAACTCTACCATTTGGGGCAAGTCCAATTGAGCATGTCCCAAATTGTACAAGAGATAGAATATTTTCTTCCCATCCTGTTATCATACTATATATATCTCAGAGGGAACAGAACTACAGTATGGTTAGTAGCACCTGATTTTGGGCATTTTCTTTGTAGAAGTTTTACCTTTGAACACACTGGTCAGTTCTTCATTTAAAAAAGCAAAAGTCTTGATTAGTGATGTATTTCTTAAGTAACCTTTCAGTAGAAGTAGTGTCCTTCCATTTTTTTTAAAGAAAGATTTATTTATTTGAAAGGCAGAGTTATAGAGGGAGAGAGAGAGAGCTCTTCCATCTGCTGGTTCATTCCCTAAATGGTGGCAATGTTTGGAGCTAGGCCTATCCGAAGCTGGGAGCCTGAACCCAGGAGCTTCCTTTTTTGAGTCTTCCATGTGGGTGCAGGGGCACAAGCACTTGGGCCATCCTCCACTGCTTTCCAAGGAACATTAGCAGGGGACTAGATTGGAAGTAGAGCAACTGGGACTAGAATTGGCACTCATGGGATGCCGGCACTGCAGATTTTAGCTTAACCTGCTACACTACAGTGCCAGCTCTAAGCATTGTCCTTTAAAAAAGTGGTATGAATTTCCGGTGCAGGAGGAAGTAAAGAGTTGGAACAAATGGACTTGTTTTTACACAGTTATGGCTAGAATGAGGATTTTTTTTATACTCTCCAGAACCTAAATTAGATTCATTATCTACTCAAAATTTCTTTTAGATACATCTCTAGTTACTAGGTTTGTATCTGTGACCTTTATGAAGGTTTAATTTTTTTCTACAGTTAATGAAAAGAAGTATTTGGTTATACAACATGACTTTGTGAGTATTATTAAATTATTTAATTACTAGAGATTAATAAATTCCCCAAGCACAAAAAGAATATAGAACAAAGGATATATAGGCCATTGGATCTTAAAACAGATTAAAATGTTGATAGCATTAAATGATAATGTATTTCCCTGTGTCAGAAACCAAAATTAATCTGGAACACTTGGTTCTTTCTTAAGTGTTTTGAGTATGCTGTGGGGAAGACATGGCCTATGCTTTTCCCCCAGATATTTGTTCTGATAACAACCCTGTAGACCCATGTGGTTTTCTTCCTTCACTCAAACCTTTTACTAATGGAATTGAAAATAAGTTTTTAAATTCTTTATTTTTACAAATACAAAGACTATTTAATAGGACTCTCAAAGCAACTAATTAAATATTGACACTTTATTAGGATAATCTGTATTTTCCTTCTTACTGTTTTCTAATGGTCCCTATATTGTATAACATGTTTTTTTCCCCCCCTCTGGACACTCTAGACTGCTTTCTACCCCTCCCTGAGATCTTGCAAAATCTCTCACCTAGATGCAGATTCTAATAGATGACCAATCTAATCCCAAGGCCAGGGGATGGTGTCATGGTATTATAGAAAGAGGGCAGCACCTGTAATTTGGTCAATCAGGGTTTGAGTCTGAGCTTGGCCACTTTCTTGCTGTGTGATCTTGAGAAAGTCCTTCCTCTGAGCCTCTGGACCATGTGGTTCCTAATTCAGAGGCTTTCCATGAGGACTAAGCTAAAAATGTGGCACCTTGCACAGTGCCTGGCTAACAGCAGGTGCTCCATAGATGCTAGCTATCTTTTCTTCTGGTTCTTTTTGTTCATGTTTTGATAACCTAACATCAAGGTACTGTTTATATTATTATTATTCTGTTATTGCAAGATAGCTATTCTTTCTCCGTCATGGGGATTCTGCACCAGGTTCACTATTTAAATTGAAGAGTTAATTCCAAACTTGTATTCTCATGATGATGACTGTGCCTTGACATTTATGGTCACTCTACTGCCACCTGTTCTTATTTTCAGTTTCTATAGACCAAACACGGGGAAGGGGGAACCTCTGCTAGCACTGCTGCTGTGCTTTCTGTCTTCTCCCTCATCCTTAGATTCCATGAGGCGTTCCGTCAGCTGTCCTCGGTCCATCTCTACGCAGTCACCTACCAGTGCAGACAGCCGCCCCTTTTCTGCTCAGCAAGTGATATCTGTATCACGGCCAACTTCCGCATCTAGGTCACATTCCCTAAACCGTGCTTCCTCCTACATGAAGCATCTGTCACACAGTGATGATGCCAGCTCCACCAGTTCTCAGGTGGTAAGTCCTGTTTGGCCCTTTGAAGATTGCAGGAAGCACTGTACTCAGAATCTACTTGGCAAAGGAGATCAGCTGAGGAGAGAACAGGCTGAACCCAAGCTCCTTGCTGTAATTCAGCTCATGGCCTCCTGGAATTTGGATCACTCATTTATGTTTCACTGTATTACAGAACTTGAGGGTGGGCGCTGAGAATTAGCATTGTTTCATTTTTCATTTGCAGATGCAGTAGGATAATAGTGTGGAAAATCATCTAAATATATGATTTTTCAGTGTGCTATACAGTCTGTATATTTGGGGAAATTCGTTCTATGGGAAATTCATTCTAATGGGAACTATTGACTGATATGCTAAAATTATTGAAAAATTCTCCTTAGAGAATTATTGATAAATTATCCTTAGAGCATAATGTTGAGTCCTTAGAGTATAATGTCGTTTATAATGTTTCCCATATACTGAATCAACATTTAGTATTCCCTTCTTAGAATGAGTCTCAGAAATTTGGTATTGAAGAAGTCAATTTATTTTGTAGGCAAGCTTACTTCTAGTACAAATAGATAGCTTTAAATTCATGTACATAAAACAGCAATTTATTTAATTTGTTTATTTAATGTGGATGGTGGTTCCAAAGGGAAGAGTTAGGAAACAGAAGCAAGTGAATCTAACTTAAAAACAATGAATGATTCTTTTTCAAATTAAGAAGACTTGCTAGGGCAGGCGTTTGACTTAGTGTTTAACTTGCTGGTTGAGAAACCCACATCCCATATTGGAGTGCTGGGTTTGAATCCCAACTCTTGCTCCAGCTTCCTGCTAGTGTGTACATCCTGGTAGGCAGCCAGTGATGGCTCAAGTAGTTGGATGCCTGCCACCCATGTGGGAGACCTGGGTGGAGTTTCTAACTCCTGACTTCAGCCTGGTTCCATCCTAGCATTTGAGAAGTGAACTAGTAGGTGGGAGCTCTCTGTCTGTCTCTCTGCCTGTCAAATACATTAAAAAAAAAAAAAAAGGAGAATGAGGGATGAAGAAGAGGAAGAAATGAGGAAGAGGAGGAGGAGGAAGAAGAGGAAAAAAGTTGACTAAGGCATAGATAGCAAATGAAACTAAATAGGAAGTAGTTTTTAAACACTCATATTTTTAAGTATTTTGAGCCAAACACAAGTGGGAAAGATGCTCTTGGCGTTCATATCCATTCAATGCTAAGAATTCATGAATGTAAAGAAGTTATTTTCTCTCTCTTTGAAATTATTTTTTCAATTCAAAGTACATCATTTTTACCTAGAAATATCTTTCAGATTATACTGGCACAATGAAATAAGACCCCCCTCCAAATATCTGTATTCTTTCAAATTTAAGAGTGAGTCTTTGCAGCGACTGAAAACAAAAGAACAAGAAGATGATTTAACAAGTCAGACCTTAATTGTTCTCAAGGATATGAAGATTCGGTTTCCAGGAAAATCAGATGCAGAATCAGAACTTCTGATAGAAGATGTGAGTATCTGATCTATATAAAATGTCAAGGAGTTCATACCCTCTGTTATTTTAAAAGACATTAAAATTTATTTTTCCCAATGACATTTTATACTCAATTATATAGCAAACTTAATTAATGTTCTTTTTAACCTCTACAAGCTTTAGAAAATACAAGGGTTTATTTTAATTATCATGATTCATGATCAGTGAGATTCCATGTATAATCAGCAATGCAAAATATCTTTTAGTATAAGTCCCATTTTAATGACAAGACTCCTTCATCAAGTAAGGATAATTAGTATTAAATAAATATTGTTCTTGCTGATTAAAGAAATACCAGGTTAAACCAGCTTCTACAAAGATTCACTAAGACTTAAGATAGAACGTGATGTGACGAAAAAACTGTGGCCTTGACATAAAATGTCAAGAATATTTAAATGCGACTCCTTGAATATCACATTTTTTACTCAAATTTTAAAATGACGAATGTGCAATTTTATGTGTGTGTGTGTATGTGTTTCTTGGCAAATACATATTTGCACCACCCAGTGGAACATTCTAAAATGTAAAATATCTGAAAATTTACATTAAAGTCAATGACTTACTCTTAACTCTGAAACCTGGTCTAAGTTATTAAAATATTTTTGGTGACAGACTGTTTCTTCATGGAAACATCTTTTTCAAATGATCATTCTTGGATAATTCCTCAGTAATGGAATATTGTTTTCTCGGAGCCCTACATATTTTTTTTTTTCCAGAGGAGAAGGCACCATCTAGTGGCCAACTGTAGGATTAAAAATCATAGCCATGAACTATTTATTTTTTTTGGTACTATTTTATACTTTCTAAAGCAAATATATACAAACAAAAAGCAAAATAACAACAATAAAAAGATTGCTGGTTTAATAAAATCTATAGTGGCAATTTATATTGTTAATCATAACATTATCATAACTGAAATCCCCAATATGCACTTCATTGTTATATATTTTTTGAAAAATTAAAATGGTGTCTTGTTTGCAAGTAAGCTTCTACTTGTTAGATCAGAGGAAAGGAAGGAAAAATAACACTATTTGTAAGGAGTTATTTTAGATGGAATATAGACAGGCTTTATATAAGAATTATATATTAGTAAAGTATACTTAATGATTATGTCAGACATTAGATTATTTACTTCATATTAACCATGTGTTATAAATATTTTAATATGTTACAGCATATATTACAATATGTATACAAAAATATTACATATTTACATAGGCAAAAAACAAAAAGGGATGGCAATAACCTAATCCTATGAAGGTTGCCTTATGTTATATCATTCAATATTCTATTATTGTGCGTGATGTGGTGAATATAGCCCTTGGAACCACTGTAGAAATCTGTTTCTTGGATTTCTTCCTAAACCTTATGTGCCTAAAGGCTTTTGACTTTCATACAATGAAGACTGTGTTGTTGGGACAACATGCAGAGAAGCTTCGGATTCAGATGTTTTCACTAGCATTCCTATGTTAAAAATGTTTGTATAAATCTTTTTATGAAAGTTGGCATCGTTTATTGAAAGTCATAGCATTATCATTGTACAAATTAATTAGTAAAATTGGTTTTCACCCATTTATTTACTATTCCTCTATTACTTCTGATGAATGTTCTAGATTAAATGTCTTAATGTTTCTCTTCTCCAAATAGATCATCGATAACTGGAAGTATCATAAAACAAAAGTGGCTTCATATTGGCTTATAAAATTGGACTCTGTTAAACAACGAAAAGTAAGTGATGCTGAAAAACAATTTTGTCCTTTTATATTATATATTAAGATGGGATCATTAAACCACACTAAGAAACTTTAGTGTGCTTTAGGTGCTTGTTTCTTTGCTTACTTCTTCAAAAAATATTTGTGACTACCTACTGTGTGTAAAGCACTGATCTGTATTCTGAAGATTAAAAAGCGAATTTAAAAAAAAGCCATGCTCTCATTGAGCTTACCATCTAATTAAGGTTTTGGATGATAAACAAGTTTATTATAGGGGCTGGTGCTGTAGCACCAGGTTAATCCTCCGCCTGTGGCTCTGGCATCCCATATGGGCGCCGGTTTGAGTCCTGGCTGCTCCTCTTCCAATCCAGCTCTCTGCTATGGCCCAGGAAAGCAGAAGAAGATGGCCCAACTGCTTGGGCCCCTGCACCCATATGGGAGACCAGGAAGAAGCTCCTGATCAGCCCAGCTCCAGCCGTTGCGGCCATTTGGGGAGTGAACCAGCAGACTGAAGAGCTCTCTCTCTGTCTCTCTCTCTCAGTGTAACTCTACCTCTCAAATAAATAAATAAATAAACCAGTATACTATAGAGTGTAGGGTAGTATTAAGTATAATATAGAAAACTAATGTAAGAGAAACAAAGAGAAGTTAACATTTGGGCAATGACTTGAAGAGAATCACACTGTGCAAATATCTACAGATGTGATGTATTCGGCAAAGGGAAGAGCAAATATATGAGGCCTGAAGTAGAAATTAGCTTAATATAATAAGTACATGAAGAAGAACAGATCACCATTTTATTGACTTATTTATAGGACAGTTTGGTTTTGCTGGGAAAGAGCAAGTGAGTGTTAAGGAATAAGGCTAGACAAATAGGTTGCGCCTAGAAGAATTTATAGGTTGTGGGAAGACTGGGTTTTATTCTAATGAATGGGAAGCAGTTTAAAAGTTTTGAATGAAAGAGTTGCTTAGTCTGACTCATAAATTAAAAGGACCATTAGAGGGTCACAGATTTGGCACAGTGGTTAAGACATTGCTTTGCACACTTGCAGTCCATATCATCAGAGTACCACTTCCAATTCCAGCTTCTTGCTAATGGCCCAAATGGATCCGCACCACCCATGTGGGAGACCTAGATTGAGTTCCAGGCTTCTGGCTTTAACCTGAGCCAGCCATGACTGTTGTGGGCTTTTGGGAAGGGAACCAGTAGATGGAGGACTTCCCTCTGTCTCTACCTTTCTTTGTGTCAGTCTTTCAAATAAATAGGAAATAATAAATAAATTAAAACCTTAAAACAATGGATCATGGGAGCTACTTGTGGAGAACTGAACTGAGGGAGACAGAATGTGGTAGAATAGAAGTAGAGACTAGCTTGAAGATTCCCAGTGTAACTGATGCAAGGACTTAATGGATACTTAACTAGGGTGGTACCTGAATGGGTGGATACTGTAGAAAAAACAAGGTTTTGTTGTTGTTGTAGTTTTATTTAATTGTTATTTTGGAATGCTGATATTGATATATTGATTAGACAGCCAGGTGAAGATGTTCAAATTGTAGTTCAAATGAGTTTAAATTTAAGGCTGGCGTTGTATATGGAGATAAAAATGAATGAGGCTCCAAGATAATTAGGGCCATGGGACTAGATGAGATGACCTGGACAGTGAGTGTGATTACAGAAGACAGGTGTTTCAGGGACTGAGCCCTGGGCCACAGCTTTACATGGAAATCAGAGGTGAGGACTGAGAGGGAGCAGTCAGTGAAGTAGAAAAAAATATGAGAACTGATGTCCTTAATTCCAAGTAAAGAAATTATCTAAGATCAGAGTAATCTGGTCTAAATGTTGCTGATAAGGGTATAAGATGTACACTAAGAAGTATCTGTTGCTTTCAATAACATGGAGGTTACTGGTGACCCCAGTTACAACAAATTCAGAGGAATAAAACTTGATTGAAGTAGGTTCGGTGGATGAAGAGCGGAAATGAAAAAAATAAGTGGGTTGTATGGGTACTTTTTCTTTTTCAAAAGTTTTATTTAATAAGCAGAGAGACACACTGACACACAGAGAGGGAGAGGTAGTGGGGGAGCGAGAGGGAAAGGGGGAGGGACAGAGGAAGGGAGGGGAGAGAGATCTTCCATCTGCTGGTTCACTCTCCACATACTCGTAACAGTTGGGGCTAGGCCAGACCAAACTCAGGAGCCTGAAACTCATTCAGGGTCTCCATCATGAGTGGCAAGGGCCCAAGTATATGACCTATCACCTGCTGCCTCTTGGGATGCACATTAGCAGGAAGCTGGATGGGAAGCAGAGCAGAAACTCAAATCAGGCAGTCTGATATGGGATGCAGCCATCCCAAGTGGCATCTTAACAGCTGCATCAAAACACTTGCCCCATACAGGCACTTTTGAAAGCAATTTTGCAGTAGAGGGGAAAGGGAAATATTTTGGTAGCTGGAGAGGGATGATGTGGGCTAATGAGGTTTTTTTTTATTTGTTTGTTTCTAAGATGAAGGTATCTACAATTATGAGAATGATCTAGAATAGAGGAATAGCTTAGGGAAGGGAAATAATAAAAAGTTTTTGGGTGAAGCAAGCATTTAGCCTCTAGAAGGTTAACATGCCTGCATCCCACAGCAGTGTGCTTGGGTTCAATTCCTCGTTCTGGCACCTGATTGCAATTTCCTGCTAGTGCAGACCCTGGGAGGTAGCAGGTGAAGGCTCAGATCTGTGGGTCCCTGCCGCCCATGTGGGAAACCTGGATTAGGTTCCTGGCTTCTGACTCCAGCTGTGGCTCAGCACCAGCCATTGAGGGCATTTGGAGAGGGAAGCAGTCAGTAGGGAGCTCTTTGTTTTTTGTCTGTCTCTCTAATAATAAAAATAACAATAACAAATAGTACTAAAAATTATTGAGTAAGGTGGGATGGTTTGTTCTAATGCAGAACATTTATTCTAATAGAGGTGTAGGATTGTGTGCTGTGTGATGGAAAGATGGGAATGTTATGCTCTGGTAGGAATTTTGAGGAGAAGGTAACAAGCATGTAAATAGTTCTCTTGCTGAGTGGGAGAGGGGAGTGGCCAGCACTATGACTGCCTGTCAAATGCACTGTACCATTGTTTTGGGGAGATAAACTATTTGAGTAGCTTCAGTGAAGTTGTAGTATTCCTTCACTAAAACAAACTATCATTTGTCCTTTCTAGAATCTATTGTTAATCAGACTTGATAGCAGTCAGATTATGACTTTTAAATTATAAACTTTTATCTGAGTAAACTAAGCTCAATATTTTATATTAACACATCCAACAAATATTTACTTTGTGTTCTGCCATGTGCCAAAGATAACACCACTATTGAGGAACTTATAGCATTGCTCCTTAACAGAAGTGGTTTGCAAAACATATGGTATGCCCCAATACATGTTTGCTCAGACCCTGCCTCTGGCCTTGACTGATAATGATAAGAAGCTTTCATTAAAACTGGAGCCCTGAATTTCCTCAAGGCTCTGTGTGTAATCTAGAAAAGAGAACAATAGGTAAATTGCTAATTAAAACAAAATAGAGTCCAGAATCAGATTATAAGGTATCAATACATGATAAATGTAGCATTTCAAATCACTAGAGAAAAGGTGATTTTTCTGGTAAATGGCACTGAAACAATTGACTATGAGTATTTGCAAGAAAATTGTTAGAGCCTTATCTCACTATATACAAAGGTAAAGATTCCAATTTTATATGTAAAAAATAAAAATACTAAAGATTTAAAAGGAAAATACAAAAGAATTGTGTTTATATCTTAGATTGGAAAAATTTCTTAAGAAAGTAGTAAAAGCAAGGAAGCTTAAAGGAAAAGACTGACAGATTTGATCATATAAATTTATGAGTGACAACATACATCTGAAACCACATTAAAAGGCAGAAGTAGTGAAGAGAATTGCTGGGGGTGGAGTGGGGTGATGGTTTGAGGACGACAAATATTTCTAGCACATAAAATGAAAGTAACCACAGTAAACCAATACTTCCTACAAACCAATCAGCACAAGAGAAACTAGCTTGTAGACATTGATACATAAAACGGCAACATGTATAAAAAGGCCATGAAAGGCATTTTATGGATCTTCAGATAGCCAGTTAATGTAAATAGATCCTTGGCCTCACCAATGATGAAGAAAAAGCAAGCAAAAACTATCATATTGGCAAAAATCAATAAGACAAATAGTATCCTGTGATGGGACTAATATGGATAAAAGAGCCTTTACTTTACTATTAGAGAGAGGATATATTGCTATAATTCTTAGAAAGGTAACTTGCCATATCTACTATGATTATAAATATTCACCACCTATGACTCCGCAAAACCACTTCCATCATTCTGTCCTTCAGATGAATAACTTGAATCTACAAAAGATTTATGTACATGAGCATTCTTTCCAGGGACACTCATATTTATGAAACCAAAACATTTGAAGCAACCCATATGTTTTTCAATAGAGGCTAAATAAATTTTAGGTTAACCATACAATCTAGTGGTTTTCAATTGAGTACTATTCCACAATCATAGATTTTAACCTGCAATACAGCCCAAGACTATGACTTGTGATATGAAACAAGCATGCATCAGCAAAGTCACCCAAACTTTATTAATCATGAATGAAGGAAACACACAGGAAGCAGCCTCAAAATGCAGGGTCTTCAGGAATCTGAGAGTCCCTTAGCTCTCTGTGGTCATGTCTTAAATACCTGGATATGTTCTGGGTTCAGAGTAACAAGTGCCAATGTTGGCAGATGGAGCCTTTCAGATTTGTATGGCTTCCATTTTTATTCTTTATTTATCACTCATGAGGCCTGTGTGACTATCTTGTATTCCCTAGCTGGATGAAATAGATATTCCAGGTTTATTTACTATGAGTATTGTTCACAGAGCTTCCTGTAATGATAGAAATGTCCTGTGATAGCCCATACAGTAATCCTTAGCCACATGTGACTATTGAGCACTTGAGATTTGGCTTTTGAAAATAAGGAACCGGATTTTTTTCAATTTAATTTTAATTTACATTTAAATAGTCAGCAGTGTTTAGTTGTTCTTGCATTTGATAGTGTGGATCTAGAGAGAACAGGTAAAATTGAAAAACATGCATTGATAACATAAGGATTTCCTCCGTTTTCTTCCTGCTGATAAATTCAGTTGAAAGATTTATCAAAATGACCAGTAAAATCAACATTGCCTTGGGCATCTCAAAGAGGAAACACCTCTATTAACTTTTTCCTTTCTTTATTCCATCCTAAAAATATATCAAGATATTAAATGATAGAAACAAGTTATATAATACTATGTGTTGCCCTATTTAATTCACTTACTGTATGTGTACTATATATAACATATTCATATGTTACATATTAATATATATTTAGTATTAGACTGTTAAAAAACTGAGTACCAAATAGTTATGGTTATGATAACTTACATCTAGATGGTAGACTTACTGAGCCAGAGGATGGAAAGTGGTGACACTTAGTTTCATTTATTTCTTTTATTTTTGTGTATGTCTATATTTTTTCAAGTTACAAGAATCTTTTTGAAAATGGAGAGATAACAGAGAGACCCAGGTACCTCTGTCAGAAAGGGCTGGTGAAGTAATTGTGATGTAGGATGGTTTCAGGTCCCAAATGGTGATCTCATATTGAGATCTTATGTTGAGGTGAGAACAAGAGAGGGAGTCAGAGAGCACTGCATCTGGTCCCAGGTCCCTCCTTTTTTCACTGCTATGCACCACTTGTTTTTGAAGTTCCAGTTCCATCTTCATGAGGCTTGAAACCTGTCTGGATAGTCCTATGGTCAGGTGCTGTCTTTCCCTTTCTGACTCCTCAAGGCACTTTGTACTCAGTTGTGCTTAGAACTGCCTTGAGAGATTTTTGATTGAATATTTCCACCCCTCTGTAGTTGAGGGAGAGGTTTCATTTCCTAGATTCTTGTAGGAGGCATTCTATAAACATTTGTTAAGTTGATTCAATTCTAGACTCTTAGGAGCTCTGTCAATAGCAAACAATCTTCTTTCTGTACCCTGGTTTCTTTACCAGTGATATGTGCTTTTCACAACATATTAAGACAGTAGTCTTCTGTTGTTTACATGTCATGTGAGACAGCCTGATAAACATTGTGTGAGATGACCAAATGCTAGGTTTGAATAGTAATAATATCTATAAATTGGAAGAAATTATTTATTTCATGTTTTAGTGTTCTTGTACTCAACTGGCTTCTAAACTTTGAGTTAAAATAAATGTGTGCATATCAACTTACTAGCAAACATATATGCCTGTGATCTACTCCTCTCCTGCCCATTTGCTCTAATATTTGATGTGAATTATCTTGTGTAATCTTTTCTTCAGTTCTAGGGATGCAGGCATACCCAGCATTAATCATAACCTGTTCTATTGAGTGATTGGGAGCGCTCTCTGAGGGGCAGGGTCTTTACTACAATATATACACCTTGTCACTCTTTCTTTGTACCTCTTTGTAGCTTCTTTCTTTTAGGCACAAATCGAAAGATGGTGTATTTCCTTTGTGCTTGTAAGAAAGTAACAAGATAGTATATCCCTAATAACAAAACTTGCTAACGTCTCAGAGTTTGCATTACTCAAGCAATTATAGTTATTATTCTACATAGACAACTTAATAGACAATCATTTCTCTTGGAGAATAATTCAGATTTTGAATTTTGATTCTCAAAGACCAGAAGGGGTTGATTTTTTTAAAAAAAGATTTATTGATTTATTTGAAAGTCAGAGTTACACAGAGAGAGAAGGAGAGGCAGAAAGAGAAAGAGAGGTCTTCCATCTGCTGGTTCACTCCACAATTGGCCACAACGACCAGAGCTGCACGGATCCAAAGCCAGGAGGCAAGAGCTTTTTCCAGGTCTCCCATGCGGGTGCAGGGGCCCTAGGACTTGGGCCTTCTTCTACTGCTTTCCTAGGCCACAGCAGAGAGCTAGATCGGAAGTGGAGCAGCTGGGACTTGAACCGGTGCCCATGTGGGATGCCAGCACTGCAGGCAGCGGCTTTACCCGCTATGCCACAATGCTGGCCCTGAAAGGGTTGATCTTAACTACAGCAAGTATACTTTGCAAAGTTGCCCACTGTCAGGGAAGCTCAGTATGTGGCTGAGGAATGCTAGGCCCAGGCAGTGAGCAGAAGCCAAAGCCCAGGATTTAGACCCATGAAACTTACTTATAATAATTTTTCTTCTATCCTCATGATTACCATGGCTCCTTCTCTTTACTTAGGCATTTCATCTTTAAGAGAATTTTCCCAGGACAAACTCTAATTTCTTACTTATAATTTCTAATTTCTCAGAAACCAGCATCCAGGGGTCTCCCACATGAGTGACAGGGGCCCAAGTACTTGGACTGTCATCTGCTGCCTTCCCAGCCGCATTAGCAAGAAGCTGTGTTGGAAGCAGGAAGAGCCGGGGAGCCAACCAGAGCTCTGATATAGGATGTGGCCTCCAAAGCAGTGGCTTAACTCTATACCTCAATGCTAGTCCAGGATTTTTTTTTTTTTTTTTTAGCATTTTGTGCACTGATTCAATAGCATTAGAATTTAATATGTGAGATACTTAAAATTCACCCCAGAACAGAATAAAAGAAAAAAAAAAAGAAAATGTGGAAATATCATTTGGACAAACTTAATTCTGTTCAGTTGATTTATTTATATATGAGTATGTTATATGTATTTAAGAGGTGAATGTTTTTCCCCACCTCTTCTCTACCTCAAGTTCATTTCAGAGGAAATCAGAGGTGAGGTAGAGAAGAATTCACTGAAATGTTTCTGACCATAAGAGTTAATGTGATTCCAAGTGCCTGGAAAAATAAGCTTCATATCATGAAATTAGAGAGGCAACGTTAGGTAGAAGACAGAGGACTTGTCATATTGGCTTGGGTTCAACAGTGCTTCTGCCCCGATCTTTGGCATGGAACTTCTCAGAACTCTGACATTTATAATGCCAGCTACAGGAGAATGCTTGTGAGGAATTCGGACAGCATAGAGGATTGCACTCTGGCCTTAGAAGGGCTAAAAGGCAGCCTGTTTTTTTTTTTTTTTTTTCCCAAGGGCCTTCAAGCTAGGCTGTTTCTCGGATGTATTTTTACTTTATTAATAATTCTTCAAAAAAATAATTCTTCTCATGCAGAATTTCTAGAATATGTAGAAATGAGGATAAAATAAACTATTGTCGTATAACGTATTGGCCATGTATTGGACTATCAGTTTGAAATTTGTACTATTGCCTGCTAGAGCCAGAGATTGCATCTAAGAAAACAAAAAGAACCTGAAAATGTAGGTCAGCTGTGGGAGGCAGAATTAGATATAAGAAGTTACCTGTTTAAAAAGCAAACGAATCACGGCCGACGCTGTGGCGCACTAGGTTAATCCTCCACCTGCTGCACTGGCATCCCATGTGGGCGCCGGTTCTAGTCCTGGCTGCCCCTCTTCCAATCCAGCTCTCTGCTATGGCCTGGGAAAGCAATAGAAGATGGCCCAAGTGCTTGGGCCCCTGCACCCTCATGGGAGACCAGGAAGAGAAGTTCCTGGCTGTGGATCAGCACAGCTCTGGTGGTTGCGGCCACCTTGGGAGTGAACCAACAGAAGGAAAACCTTTCTCTCTGTCTCCCTCTCACTGTCTGTAACTCTACCTCTCAAATAAATAAATAAAATCTTTTTGTTTAAAGGAAAAAAAATTAACTAATTTACATTGCTTGTGGGTTCATCAGATCCCTCCTTTGGCTGTGATGATAGTCAGTAATCACTGGGAAGCTTTGCCAGTTAGAAGTAAAGACATCTACAAGGGAAAACACTCAGGGAAGATAAAGGGGAGAACGAGCTGGCCTCGTCAGGATGTGCCTTTAGCCCCCAGTGTAGGTCTGACACCTGTGAGGGAAGGGAGGATGCGGTGGGAAGAGCCTCAGGCTTTCAGGAAGTTCTGAGAGTCTGGGTGGCTCCGTCTGCGGGTCCGGGGGAAAGACTGCCTGTCTGAGGGATCCCACTCAAGAGGAGGAGACCTTCCCTGGTTCCCCAGCCACATTGAGTCCTTGGCCAGGAGCAGTGTGGAGGGAGCTTCTGTGTGGCTTGAATGTTGCTAAGGATTCTGGGTGGGGAAGCCATCCCCTGGCTGCCTGCCGTCTTTAAAACAGATTAAGTGGCAGGTCCTGGTGGCTGCCACAGAGGTTGTGTGCGAAACTGTTTAATTTAACAAACTTTTACTGTTAGCTGTCACAAAACACACCGAACACTGGAGTACGGGAAGAGGTTTATTGGGGAACACCCAACAGACCAGAGGGGTGAGGCGGCGAAGGAAAAAGAGAGAAAGAGTATAAGAGAGAGAGAGACAGAGGAGAGGAGATAGTGAGGAGAGAAGATAGAGCAGAGAGATGAGCCAAAAGAGAAGAGCCAAGAGAGCAGGAGAGAAGCCAAGAGAGCACGTGTTCAGGAACAGGCCCTTTTAACACTTTGCCAGGGCGCACAGGGAAGCAGGAGCCGCGAATCCCATTAGGATGGGGGTGGAGCTTGACCACAGAGGTTGGGCCATGTGCCCACCTGGCTTCCAGCAATGGTGGCGGGGGCTAGAGCTTGGGAGGTAATGTGCCATAGATAAAACTGCACCAGTTTCCTAACATTTACTGATTGTCGTTTTAAAAATAGGAATCATGCTAGGTACTCTGGGAGGTTTTGAGGGCTTTTGTTTAATTAACATGCATTCAACAGGTATTTATTGCGGGACTGCTGTGTCCCAAGCACTATTGCAGGTGTGGAATGCAATATTGATTCCATGTGGAAGCCATTGTTGGAATACATATCTCACTTTCCCTTTTGCAGGATCATGGCATTTACTAGTTGTTTATTAGACTATTGTAATACTCTATGATTAGAATCTCATACACATAAAGTCTCCCACATGTTTTACTTTTTTATGTTCTTGGAAATAAAATAAAATTATTTGCTTTACTTCAAGTTTTCCTTAATTGTATAAAATTTAAAGTCAAGGGCATGAAAATTCGATACTGTAAAAGATCCTCACTAGGTGAAAATGAAAATAGTTAATCTTATTTAGTGTCGTGTTGCAGTAAGTCCAAACTTGCATAATTTAGCTTTCTTTCAGAATGCAGTTATTCTATCCTTGTGTATTTTATAAGGGGTGTGTATAAAGTATGAACATATTGCAGTGTTGGTGGACTGCGAAGAATGCCAGATTTGCTGAACAGTTTCTTCTCTGATGTGATATCCAGGCATAAAACTAAGATTGGAGGATGAAGAGAAATAATAGTGGTAGTAAGGTTGTACTATATTTCCATTTGTTTTAAGGTTCTAGGATATTCTTGTTTATTCCATATTTATTCTCTAAATAACAATTCCTTTTTAATACCTGCCATGGTGGCTTCTGCATGTATTTTGGTGATATTATTTTCAATCTCTTTTTCATTTGGGCTGACATCGATGCTGTTCGTTTTGCATCAGCAAAGCTGCCTTTACCCTATAGCCATGGCTGCATGCATCATTAGTATAGCATGTAGTGATTTTAATGTTATTTCTAAACCACCCTCACCTCATGCCATTATTTTAATTTAGGACCAACTGTTCAGCCATATGGAGTAGTTTGTCATTCAACATCTGTATGTTCTTGCAAAATATGAGTTTGTCTGTGTGCATTATGCCTTCAGATGTGCTATATTTCATATGGAAAAGACAAATCTTTTCATTTTATTAATGTTGTCATTGACCGAATCATTTATTTTTCCCTTGGAAAGCTTAATGTTGAATTGGGATGCTTTTAAAAGCTGTAATGTAAAGAAATGGATATCCATGTTCCGTAAGTTAGTCTCACTTGGTGCCACAGATAAAAACAAAGGCACCTTATTGACATTTTTCTGTGTGTTTCACAAATCACTCATCTTCCGCCATTTTCTTTTTACCTCAAAGCATCAGAAATAAAAGGAAAAAATCACAAATATAACTGGCATGGATTTACCTCATCCCAGTCTAATTTTTTGTCTGCCTGCTCTCTGCCTTCTTAAAATTATTCAGTGGATGTTTTTCTAAAGCTGTAATCATTGTCTCCCTGTCTGCATAGCCTCCGAAGCAAATTAGTCCACACTGTCCTTTGTGGCTATGGCAGAGGGCACCTGGGCAGCCTGGTTTGCACATAGTGCTCCCACTCTTCTCCCCATGACCAAAGCTTGCCTTCTTGGAGAGGGTCCCTAAAAATCAGAGGTGACTGGGGTCAGTGTTGTGGTGTAGTGGGTTGAAGTCCTAGCTGCCCCACTTCTACTCCAGCCCCCTGCTAATGGACATGGAAAGCAGTGGAGGATGGCCGAAGTGCTTGGGCCCCTGCCACCCGTGTGGGAGACCTGGAAGGAGTTCCAGGTTCTTGGCTTTGGCCTGGCCCAGACCTGGCCATTGTACCCATTTGAGAAGTAAACCAGCAGATGGAAGATCTCTTTTCTTTAACTCTGCTTTTTAAATAAATAGATAAATAAATAAATAACCCTTAAACAAGAGGCAAAGAGAAACAAAAAAGAATGTGTATTCCCTGTGGTTTGCTCTGAAGAGGAGTGAGGAAGAGCCTGCATTGCCCAGTCCCTGTTGAGCTAGGAAATTCCTCCTTGGGCAGGGGTCTAGCAGTGATGCTAAGTTATCTGAAACATTTTCCATCTCCATATTAGAGAAAACATTGAGAGTGGAGCAGAAGCATTTCCCATATGTAACTCCCTACCACCATTCTGAAATTACTAGAATATTAAGGCTAGTCATACTTTTAAAATTCATTCTCAATTAAGAATAAAATATATGCAGAGCTGTGATCGAAATTTTATTAAGTAAGGTTTTCCTCACTACACTGAAACACCTAAGACAAACTACTCACAAAGGAAGGAGGTTTATTTGAGGCTTGTGGTTTTGGAGCACCACAGTCTAAGACTGGTTGGCCCCATTCGTTCAGTGATCTAGAGAGGCTGGAGGATGGTGATGGCTATGTGCAAGGAGTAATCACATGATAAGATGGTGAGACAGGAGACAGAGAGAGAAAGTGTCCCACCCCCTAGATGCTATGATTGGATTAAGTCTCCACTCTGTTAGTATCATTAACCATGACCTTATGGGCCATGTAACAGTCAATCATAACATTCCACCCCTGGCTCCTTGGTACTTCCTTCCAGTCACTCCAAAGTCTTAACTCAATGTTCATCTGAAAGTCCAAAATCTCATCTGAGACCCAAAGTAAATTCCTTCAGCTGTGAGCCTGTAAAAATCCAAGTCATGTACTTCCATGAAGCAATGGAGGGATGGGCACAGGGTGTTGATTTTCTTCTCAAAGGCTGGGGGTGGTGGGTGGGGTGATAGAGAAGTAGGAAGGATTAATAGGACCAAAGCAAGACCTAAAACCAGCAGGACAAACATTAAATCATAAAGCTCCCAGGCACACTCTGGGAAAGGTAGTCCTGCCTGTACAGCTTTGTTGGTCAGAGTCTGTGGTTCAGTTCTCACAGGTTACAGTCTTGTCTGCAGCTCCCGAGGTGTTTCCCTGGTGGGGATCTGCAGCAGCTTTGACACCACATTTCTGCTTGCCATTACTCCACTGAAGGCTTTCCACAGTGGCTCCACCTCTGTGACAGTTTCTGTCTGGGTCCCCAGGTTGTCCTAGACATCCTGTGGAATCTGGATGGAGGCCTCCATGCCTCTATGGCCATGTTGCTTCTGCCCACATGGCTGCACTGATGTTGGCAGCATTCCCAGGCTTGCTAGACATGTTGCTTGCAGCTTCCCTCAGTGGGTATCTCATGTTGCTGCTACCTTTATTCTCAGTGGTCTCCACATGGCTTCAGTCCCACAGCTTTGCTAGGCATTAGAGCCTCCACACAGGGGCTCCAGCCTTGTACCACATCTCTGTCTGTCCTAGGCTTTCCTTTGAAATCCCCATGGAACGCACGGTCATTGCATAACTCTTGCATTCTGTACATCTGCAAAAACAGCATCATATGGATGACGCCAAGGTCAGCCTCCAGGATGAACTGTCCTTGGGCCAGCTTGAACCAGGGCTGTGATTTCCTCAGAGCACTTTGCTGGCCAGGCAGAACCTGGAGCTGGCTCTAGGTGAGCGGGTTGCTTCAGGGTTCTTTCTTGAAAGCGTTATGCCCTGGAAGGCCTTGGAAACAAATTTGCACTTCTAGGCCTATAATAGGACTGTGAGGGGAGGGAGCATCTGAAGATTTCTGAGATGCCCTCCAGGCCTTTTCCCACTGTCTTGCCGATTAGCACATGGCTCCCTGTTACCTGAGTTACTCAGCAAGCTGCTTCTGTACCACACTGTAACTGAACATACTTTTTCTTTGTTCCTTGTCTGGCCAGGCTGTGGATTTTTCAAATCTTTCTGCTCTTTGTGTTCTTGATTCTCACTGTAAAACTGACTAAAAGCAGCCAATAATACCCATGCTGCAGCCTGAATGCTTTGCTGGTTTGAACTCTTCTCTGCCAAATATACCAGGCCACAACATCTAAGCTCACCCTCTTGCAAATACTCAGGACAGGGACACAATGTAGTCAAGTTCCCTGTATTATCTGACAAAGGTGGCCAGTTCCCAATAGACTCCCCTTTCCCCATGGCTGGTCTTGTGGCTCAGCTGGTTGAACCGCTGTGGGGGATGCTGTATCCCATATCAGAGTACCAGTTTGAATGCTGGCTGTTTTACTTCAGATCCAACTCTCTGCTAATGTGCCTGGAACACCAGCAGAGGGTGGCCCAAGTACTTGGACACCTGTACCCACGTGGGAGATCTGAATGGAGTTTCTGGCTCCTGGCTTTGGCCTAGCCCAGCCCTGACTGTTGCGGCCACTGCGGGAGTGATCCAATGGTTGGAAGATCTCTTTCTGTCTCTCTTCTTTCTAATAAATAAATAAATGTTTTTCTTTAAAAAGAGTCCTCATCCCCCTCAGAAACCACATCAGCATGGCCTTTATTACCCATTTCTGTCAGCATCCTGAGCCCTCGTCTGAATTGCCCATATTGGTCTGCTTACAGCAACCCAACCTTTCCCTAACCTGCTTCTCCAAACTCTTCCAACATTTGTCAGTTTGCCAATTCCAAAGCCATCTCCATGTGTTAGGCTATAGTTACAGTAATGACCTTATCCCTTAGAACCAGTTTTCTGTACTGGTCAACTTTTCCTCACTGCAGCCAAATACCCAAGATAGGCTGCTTACGAAGTAAGGAGGCTTATTCTGACTCATGGTTTTGTAGGCTCACAGTCCAACATTGGGCAGCTCTCATTCATTTAGCCATCTGGTAAGGCTAGAGAATGACAGTGGCAAAGTATGTGTAGAGGAATTATCATATGTGAGCTAGGAAATGAAGGAGGGGAGGTGGGGAGGAGGGAGAGAGGGAGGGAGGCAGGGAGGCAGAGGGAGAGAGAGAACGGGGCGGGGCTGAGTCCAAGTTGGCTTTTTAGGGCAAACTTCTGAGAACTACCTTCTCAGGACGTGCAGCCAGTGACCTAAGACCTTCCACTCTGCCCACCCCTAAGCACGATAATGGGATTTAGTTTTCACTCTCTTAGTATTATTAACTATAACTTTGCTATCTAACCATTTGCGTGAGTTTGGGATCCATATCCTTTCCAAACCATAGCAAGAGTCTCTAAGTAACTTACCCAGTACAGTGGTTTGAACAGGCAGCCAGTATGTGTTAATTGTCCTTCTCCTAGGCTCTAGTGTATCATGGGCAATTTGCCATGCAGTATATTTAAAAAGAAATGAATGAAAACCCTGTAATCTCAAATTCTGTATCCTTTTAAAGCCAAATATAATTATTTCATTATATATTGTGAACGCTGATTAGCTTAGGCTAATGATAAAATTTCCAAAATTGATAACATTTTTCAATTTCAATCATTTTATATAACTGTAATTTATTCTTGAGACTAGTTTAAGGGTCATCTTGGCTGCTTTTTTACTCTTTCCCTCCTGCATTATGACTTTTGGGCTCCTATTACTTTCTAACATATCGACTGAGAACAGAAAGAAAAATTGAGAAGAGAAATGATTTCAATTTATCATTCACTGCTAATATTGATTCTTACATCGGTCACAAGTACTACTTTCTACATTAAAAAAAACAAAGAGTTAAACAGCTTAAATGAAAATTATAAAAAAAGACATGGATTAATGCCTGATCTGCATATTTTATCAGTGTTATTATGAATAATTCATATTAAGGTTTTAAAAAATTCCTCTTTATAATTAAGCATTCATTAACTGTAATAGTGAGGTTTTCCAGGACAAATGTTTTTCACAAACTACTTGGCTTCCCACCCACCCCCGCCTGACACACCCTGGCCTCTTGTCAAGTTCACATGAATGTCCCCACTGCAAGTGAAGGAGCTAGGACAGGAAGGGAAGGGGTGAAGCTGCCCCCACCATCCAGCATGGGAAACTGTAGTTGGTATTCTTCACCACATAAAGCGTTAGTTTGAAAATTTGTACTGAACTGAATTTTTAAGAATTTTTATTTATTTATTTGAAAGGCAGAGTTATGGAGATGCAGAGGCAGACAAAGAGAGAAAGATCTTCTTCCGGTGGTTCACTCCCCAAGTGGCCGCAACAGCCGGAGCTGGGCTGATCCGAAGCCAGGAGCCACCAGCTTCTTTCAGGTCTCCCACGTGGGTGCAGGGGTCCAAGCACTTGAGCCATCTTCTGCTGCTTCCCCAGGCTATAGCAGAGGGCTGGAGCTGAAGAGGAGCAGCCAGGACTAGAACTGGTGCCCATATGGGATGCAGGCACTGCAGGTGGCAGCTTAGCCTGCTGCACCACAGTGCTGGCCTCTTCTGAATTGATTTTTAAACAGATCTTTGTTCTAAATTTGCCTTGATCTGAGATAACTAATATAACTGTTATGAAGAGAAACAAATAACTTTTTTCACCTGCTTCCAGTTCTTCGTATGTTTCTCTCAACCTTTATGTTTGAAAGTCTTTTTATCTTTTCACTCTCATTTTTATAGGTAGTTCCCATAATTTTATGTATGTATATATAAGATTTAAATATACATATATAAAATTTGTGCACATACAAAACAAGGGAAAACTACTGTAGTGAGCTATAATTAAATTGTATTTGTTGGTATTTGCTTTTTTACAAAAAAAATTTGCCAGAAATACATACATTGCCTAAGTATCAAGTACCTATGAAATAGATAACTTATCTTTTTGGGGGTTTATACATTTTTGGAAGGCCTTTAGGATTTCAGTTGTCCAGATTAATCACAGTGCATTTCTCTCAATGCTTTTTCATTTTTGCCATCTGTGTGGCCTGATTTTACTTACTGTTTTTAGGTAACTGTACCATCTATGAACTGAACACTCAAAACACAAGCTAGGATCTTGGCAATAACATTTATCTGTCTCACCAAATGATTCCCTCTATCCCTCGGAGATCCTCAAGTCTCACATAGTCATTTTCCCGAGTCGCTGTTCACCAATCTCTTGCTTGCTTTCTTTACATTTTGTTATATATATGTAATATATACGTTTTTATATATTAATGTATATGATCTCTCTATATATATAGTATATATATATATATATATATTTGTGTGTGTTAAATTTAGTTGTTTTTACTTCCTATTTTTTGAAAGATATCTTTATTTTTCCATGACTTCCTTTTAAACATTTATTTACTTATTTTCATCTACTTGAAAAGCAGAGTGACAGAGAGAGTGAAAAATATATCTGCTGCTGGTTCACTCCACAAATGCCCACAGTAGCCAGGGCTGGGCCCGGCTGAAGTCAGGAGCACGGAATTCCTTTGGGTCTCCCATGTGGGTAGTAGGGCTACAAGCATTTGAACCATTATCTGCTGGCCTGCAGGAAGCAGGGTTAGAAGCAGAGTAGCCAGGACTAGATCTGATATGGGATGTGGGTGTCCCCAGCAGCACTTAACCCTCTTTGCCATAACACCTGCCCCTGTTTATTTCCATTAAAAGGGTATCATAATTGTCTGTAATCTTGGATATCTGTTTTTTTTAAATTTGCCTTTCTATTACTAAGATGCTCAGTATTGTGTGTTGTGTTTCGTTTATTTTGAATACTGTGTAATAGTCAAGGGAGGAGTATATTTGTATTTATCTACTTTACTATTGTTGGAGAGTTGTTTCTAAGTGTTTATAATTGTGAACAGCTGCTTTGAACACTTTCCTATGTGCTTCTTGGTTGTGTTTTTTTTTTTTTTTTTTAACCATTGAGAGTCTCTTAGGAATAAAACTGCTAGATCATTGGGAGAATGAATTTTCAACTTTGGCAATGAGGCCAAGCTGTTTATCAGAATGATTGCACTAATTTATACTTACACCAACAAAATCTAAGAGACCACATCCTCGCTAGTACTTGCTATTGTCAAATTTTTTGCCAATTTTTGTTAATTACATTGATATTAAATTGTCTTCTTATATTTTTACTTTTATTCTTTGTTTATTGTCTTATTTCCTTTTTTATGAAATGTCAACATATAAATTTTTGTACATTTTTTTCTTGTTAAGATGTTTGTAATAGCAATTTTGGGGCTTTTTAAAAAATGGATATTTCATATATTTCATGTACACAGACCTAGGAACATAGTGACACTTCCTACCCTACCTATGCTCCGACCATTCTTCCTCCTCCTTCACACATTCCCACTCTTAGTTTTTACAAAGATCTATTTTCAGTTTATTTAATGATCATATAGTTAAGCCTATACTAAGTAAAATAGTTCAATAAATAGTATGAAGAAAGAATACACTGTTCCTCAACAGAAGAGACAAGGGCTGTAAACAATCACTGGACCTCAAAATGTCCATATCACTACAACACATTACATTTTACATACACTATTAGGCACCTCAGATCAGGGAAAAATGATATTTGTATTTTGGGGACTTTCTTATTTCGCTAAGTATAATGGTTTCCAGTTGCATCCATCTTGTTGTAAAAGGCAAGATTTCAATTTCTTTTATAACTGAATAGTACTTTATAGTGTGTATATGGTATCATTCCCTTACTAGTCAACAGTTGATGGACATCTGGGTTGATTCAGTTTCTTAGCTATTGTGAATTGTGCTACAATGAACATGGAGGTACAGATAACTCTTTCACATGCTGATTTGGTTTGGGTAAATTCACAGGAGTGGGATGGCTGGAGCATATGGCAGGTCTGTATTCAGATTCCTGAGGTATCTTTACACTGTCTCTTACAGTGGCTGTACCAGTTTACATTCCCACAAACAATGGATTAGGGTACCTTTTCTCCCACATCCTCACCAGCATTTGTTTCTTGATTTCTGTATGAGAGCCATTCTAACTGGAGTGAGGTGAAACCACACTGTGGTTTTAATTTGCATTTCCCTGATGGCTAGTGATCCTGAGCATTTTTTAAAGTGTCTGTTGGCCATTTGAACTTCCTCTCTTGAAAAATATCTGTTTGAGCTGGCACCATGGCTCTCTAGAGTAATCCTCTGCCTGCGGTGCCGGCACCCCCGGTTCTAGTCCCGTTTGGGGCACTGGATTCTGTCCCAGTTTCTCCTCTTCCAGTCCAGCTCTCTGCTGTGGCCTGGGAAGGCAGTGGAGGATGGCCCAAGTGCTTAGCCCTGCACCCGCATGGGAGACCAGGAGGAAGCACCTGGCTCCTGGCTTCGGGTCGGCGTAGTGTGCCAGCTGTAGCGGCCGTTTGGGGAGTGAACCAACTGAAGGAAGACCTTTCTCTCCGTCTCTCTCTCTCACTGTCTAACTCTGCCTGTCAAAAAAAAAAAAAAAAAAAAAAAAAAAAAAAAAGAAAAATGACCGAGTCAGTCCTTTTAGGCCTTCTTTATGCATTCCTGATACTAATCTTTTGTTTGATGTATTTGTTTTGGATATATTTTCCTAGGTTATTCATTTGTGTTTTATTTTCTTTAATGAACATAATTTCTTAGTTTTTTAAAGTTTTATTTATTTATTTGAAAGGCAGAGTGAGTGTGAAAGATAGTAAGAGAGAGAAAGGTCTTCAGTCTACTAGTTCATGCCCCAGGTATTTGGAAAAGCCATGGCTGGCCAGGCTAAGACCAGGAGCCAGGAATAACAACCCGGTTTCCCATGGGGTGGCAGGAATCCAAGCACTTGCACCATTATCTGCTGTATCTTATTTGCATTAGAGGGAAGCTGGGTTGGAAGCAGAGGCAGGGGTGGATCTCAGCTGGATATGCCATGTGGACGTCCCAAGTGGTTGTTCAACCCCCTGGAGTACAATGCCTACAACTTAATTTTAATATAATCAAAATTGGTTCATTTTTTATGATTCATACCTTTCTGTGACTCAAGTAAACTTTTCACTCAATGGATTTTTTTTCACCTAAGACATTAATCCCTTGAATGTTAATATTTTGTTAGTTGAGTGAAGTAAGGGCTCAAGTTTACCTATTTTTTCAAAAAGATCACTACTTTTAAATTTCCACTTACTGAACAGTTGTCTCACTTGCCAGATTTGTCATACGCCAAAGGTTTATAAGTGCATGGACTGGTTCTGGATTTCTTATTCCATGCTGTTGTTTAATTGTATGGAGTATGTGTACTCATCACTGAATTTTAGAAACACATCCATACCTAATTTTAAGTAATTTTTTTCCACTAGGTTTTGGACATAGTAAAAACAAGTGTTCGTACAGTTCTTCCACGCATCTGGAAGGTCCCTGATGTTGAGGAAGTAAATTTATATCGGATTTTCAACCGGGTTTTTAATCGCTTACTCTGGAGTCATGGCCAAGGACTGTGGAATTGTTTCTGTGATTCAGGGTAAGTGCTAAGCCACGTTTCATTATTGTAATCATAAATATTTTACTATTTAAAAAGGCAGTCCAATAAAATGGTTGAATTTCTTTAATAATACTTTCAAATGTAGTTATTTTTATTGCATGTAATTTTTAGTATTCAACTATAATTTATATTAGTTAAGCTGATTGAGATAAGATGATGAATATGAATATGAATACAATAACACCTAACTAATTTGAATTCAATGGAGAGAAAGGAGTCTTAATTAATGTTAAAATCTCAATTGCAAGCCAATATCCTGAAACTTCTGCTGTTGGTTTTATATAACAGACTGTTAAATTATGCTTACAATCCTGCTTGTCTCCAGAGTTTCAGTGCTACTAAAGCTCCTATGATTTAATTGTCATTTTAGCCTCAAGTTATCTAAAACCAGAGATTCCTTCCATACCCTCTGGTTCGGAAATGGCTTCCCTACCTGCCTTCCCTTAATCCTATGGTTATTATGGTCATACAGGTTTGATATCTCCCGTTTCTCTCATTGTCTTTATTTAGTTGTTTGCTAAATCCTATTAGTTTTTCTATCACATTCAAACTGTGGCTACTCTTGATTATTTTTATTAGTTCTTTAAACAATTATTAAGTACTTAGGGTCCGGTGCTGTGGCATAGTGAGTAAAGCTGCTTCTTACAGCACCAGTGTCCCATATGGGCGACAGTTTGAGTTCCAGCTGCTCCACTTCTGACCCAGATTCCTGCTAATGCACTTGTGAAAGCAGCTGAAGATGCCCTAAGTCCCTGAGTCCCTGCACCCATGTGAGAGACCCAGAAGAAGCTCTGGCTCCTAGCTTTGAATTGGCCCAGCTCCAGCCATTGGAGCCATTTAGAGAGTGGGCCAGCAGATGGAAGATCTCCTAGTGTATCTTTCTCTCTCTGTAACTCCGCCTTTCATATAAATAAATGAATAAATAAATAAATAAATCTTTTTTAAAAAAGGATTATCAAGTACTTGTCTGTGTTAGATACTTTGAAAGATACAAGAACGAAGTTGAGCCTGACACACATCCTCTCCTCCAGAAACTTAGCAATGATGAGAAACTCCTCTTGCTACCACGTTTCAGGCTTTGTTCTAATCACTTTGTTTGTCAAGTGATTTAATGTTCATAAGGTCACTTTGCATCTCATTCTGTGTTATCTGTCAAGGCACAGACAGATGCTAAGGAGCCAGTAGAACTGGGATTTCAACTAATTTAGCTTTTACCCAGAGTTCACATTCATGATCACTAAGCTCTGGTCTCAAGAAGATAAAATATGATTTACATAGAAGCAGTCATCAGAAAAGAAGCACAGGTATACAGATAAAGTATGACACAATTTCACATAGAGGGGGTCTTTTTTTTTTCTAAAGATTTGCTTATTTATTTGAAAGGCAGAGTTACACAGAAAGGGGGAGAGAGAGATCTTCCACTGACTGCCTCACTCCCCAAATGGCCACAACAGCCTGGCAAGAAGCCAGGAGCTTCTTCTGGGTCTCCCATGTGGGTGGCAAGGGCCCAAGAACTTGGTTCATCTTTTGGTACTTTTCCAGGCCATTAGCAGGAAGCTGGATTGGAAGTGGGGCAGCTGGAACACAAACCAGTGCCGAGAAGTGATGCTGGCATTATGGACAGTGGCTTAACTTGCAGATTCTTGCAATTTGAGCTCATCATTTAAATGTTTTCTGTTGCTGTTGTTTGTTGATCCATTGTTTTGTGTTAACAAACTGGAACTCAAACTGGCACCCATATGGGATGCTAGCACTGTGGTGGCAGCCTTACCTGCTATGCCACGGTGCTGGACCCTAAGTACTTGATAATTGTTGAAAGAAACAAATGAAAATAATCTAGAATAGCCACAATGGGAATGCGATTAAAAAACTAACAGGATTTTGTGAACAACTAAATAAAGACAGAGAGAAGGGAGATATCAAACCTGTATGACCAGAAGAATAACCACAGGATTAAGGGAAGGCAGGTTGGGAAGCCATTTCTGTCTATGAATCTCAGCTACTTTGCACCTTAGAAGGCACTGAGACATTCTGTTACTGAAATTGGTGCTGGTGGCTTGGAGTCCATGGCTATTTGCTAATGCTCGACTTGAAGACACCCATAAAATGTATTTCCTTGCCTCTCTAGGCCAACACACCTAACTGGATTTAGAATTCTTTTTCTCCTCTTGCAGGTACAATATTTCCCTCAAATTCTCCTGATGGTATCTCTACTATTGGTAATGAGAGTGATAGTAAATGATATTAATTGAAGGCAAACTAAATGTCTGATAATCTGTTACATAGTAAATGTTTGGAAAATCTTCACAAAAATATTTTGAGTGAAGTATTGCTATTGTTCCCATTTAACAGTTGAAGATCTTGAGCCACGAACAGAATAAGTAACTTGTCCAGCTCCCCTTGTAAGTGAGTGAGCCTGAGGCAAGAGCCCATTCTCCTACATTTGTGTTTCACTGCCTCTCAGAGCTTGCCGGTGGTTTCAAGCTTGTCTTACTCTAAGTTCCACAGCATTAGCTAAAGGCCAAGCATTATGTCTGGGTGTGTGGAGCAGAAGTAGCTTTGAGTCGAGTTTGACTCTACTCTCCATTCATTTCTTTCAGTTTGGTGATTTGTAGAGGTCACTTTAACACCAGGTTTATTTTGCAGGTTTATTTACAAATGCAATTCTTAGGCTTCCTCAGTTTGCTGAAGTCATATAGTACTATGAGTGTCTGATTCTCAATTTGGATCCAGAATAATTCTATTTATCCTTTGAGTTGATACAAATACACACACACACTGCTTTAACCTTTGATCTAACTAATGGGCAGTCAAGGTGAAAATCTACTCTGCTAATTTTTAAAGGAATGTTTTCTATATGAGGTGTAACTTTATTTCAAATTTAGGTGTAAAATCTTGAAAACTATAATCCACACAACTCTAGGCCACCTTGACTCCTGCCTCTGCCTGTCAGCATCCCCAATAATAAAACAAAGTAAGTAAGCCATCCACTGTCTGCCTCCATAGACATCAAAGAGTGGTATAGATCTTTGTGGCAGGTTTCTGTAGGATTGGCCAAGGGGTTTTATGAATGCATCAAACAGAAAACCTCCTTGTCCCTCTTTTTGCTCTTGCAGGCTGCTAAAGAGCAGGCCAAGGAATGCTTTTATCACATGTGGGCTTGCAGAGTGCTAGGATGCCCCACATTCTGAATCAGTTCTTTTAGGGGAATAGCCCTGGGAATTTTCTTTTCTTTATTTACCTAAAGGGAACAGATTTCATATATTCAGTTTTAAGGACATAATTATACCTTCTTCCATTCCTCTCTCCTTCACACATCCCCTGTTTCCTTAGTTTTCTGTAAATTTTTGCGATGGCATACTTTCAGTTTACTTTATAATCACAAACTTAATCTTTCACTAAAAAAGGAATTCATCAAGTAGGAAGTAGAAAGATCACTGTTCCTCAGGAGTATACACACAGCTATAAACAATAATCAAATCTCAAGATGTCAATATCACTCATATACATTACTTTTTTTGTACTGTCCACATTCATCACTGCAAATCAGAAAAAACATGATATTTGTCTTTTTGGGACTGGCATATTTTATTAAGAATAATGGTCTCCAATTGGATCTCTTTTGTTGTGAAAGACAGGATTTCATTCTGTTTTATGAATAATACTTCATCATGTATATATACCACATTTTCTTTATCTAGTCATCAGTTGTTGGAAATCTGAGTTGATTCCATAAAAAGCTTTTTTGAATTGAGCTGCTGTAAACAAAGAAGTACAGATAACTCTTTTATGTTCTGATTTCATTTCCTTTGGGTAAATTTCCAGGAGTGGAATAACTGAGTAATGTTTTCAAATTTCTGAGGAATCTCTTTACTGTCTTCCATAGTGGTTATACTAATTTGAATTCCTACAACAGTGTGTTAGGGTACTTTCTTCTTCCACATATTTGCCGTCATTTGTTATATTTTGATTCTTGGATGATAGCCATTCTAACTGGGGTGAGGTAAAACCTCATTGTGGTTTTTATTTTCATTTCCCTAATGGCTAGTGATCCTTAGCATGTTTTCATGTGTCTGTTGGCCATTCATATTTCATTCCTTGAAAAATATCTGTTCATATTATTCTTAGCCCATTTCTTAACTAGATTGCTTGTTTTGTTGTTGACTTTCTTGAACTCTATATATTCTGGATATTAATCCTTTATCAGATGTATAGTTTGCAAATATTTTCTCCCATTCTGTCAGTTGCCTTTTATCTTTGCTGGGTGTTTTCGTTGTGGTGCAGAAGCTTCTTAGGTTAATATAATCCCATCAGTCTATTTTTGCTTTTATTGCCTTAACTCTGGAATCTTATCTAAGAAGTCTTTGTGTCAGTCAACATCTTTCAGTGTATCCCCTATGTTCTCCTCTAGTAATTTGATAGTTCCAAGTCTTAGGTTTAGATCCTTTTTCCACTGTGAGTTGATTTTTGTATACTGTGTGAGGTAAGGGTCTTGTTTTATACTTCTACATGCAGAGATCCAATTTTCCTGATACCATTTGTTGAACAGACTATCCTTTCTCCAGGGAGTGATTTGTACTCATTCATCAAAGATTAGTTGGTTGTAGATGAATGGATTAATTTCTTGGGCTTCTACTCTGTTCTGTTGGTCCACATGTCTATTTTTTGTGCCAATATCAGTCTGTTTTGTATATGACAACCTTGTAGTATGCCTTGATAGCTGGTAATGTGATGCCTCTGACTTTGTTTTTATTATTTAATATTGCTTTAGCAATTTGGGGTCTCTTGTATTTCAATATGAATTTTAGGGTCTTTTTTCTAGATCTGAGAAGAATGTCTTTTATTTTTTACATTTTTTTAAATTTTAAATTGCTTTCGGTAGTATAGAGATTTTGATGATAATTCTATGAATATGAAAGATTTCTCCACTTTTTGTGTCTTCCTCTATTTCTTAATGTTTTATAATTTCCATTACAGAGATCTTTCATGTCATTGATTAAATTTTTTTGTTAGCTTTTGGAATTTTCTTGATTAAAATTATCTACTAGGTTTCACTGGGATGAGGAGCCTTAGGGCTCTATTGAACTTGAACTCATGCCTGGGAACTCAGGGAAGGCAGCTATGGGAAGTTAAAACTTGGGTAGTATGAGAGAAGGAATACCCTGATTTGGAAAAGCCAAAATGTACCCGCAAAGAATAGAATCTGTGGAAGACCCCTGTGACCCACCCTCCCTTTTTTTTTGGCCTGTTCTGGCCCTGGCTGCTTCTCCATTCCAGTCCCGGTTACTTAGCCTGCATTTCTGCTAATGCCAGGCTCCTGTAAAGGATGGAGAAGTTGCATGGTGTTTTCTTTTCCCGTGTCAACAAACTTTAGGCTAAATGTGTGATTGGGCTCTGGAATAAGTGTCAGTATGTGTGTATATATGCGTGTGTTTTAAGTTCTGTATGGTTTCCTATATTACATAGACATGCACACACAATAGTACTTCAAAAGTTTGGGGAAAAAAGAAATTAGAAGATAAATTTATTGTAATGGTTTGGACCCTTGAGCCAAACGCCTTTTCCTGAGATACTTTGGAATGTGTAAGCTTTTTTTTTAGACTCTTAGGACAAGCAGACATTTCAAGGGGTGTTTGAAGGGTGTTCCTAGGATGAATTATGCCTTCTTGAAAATGCATGCATAAAATAGAGACCCTTAAATTGACGTGACTCTTGCTTTTCTCATGTCCCTTTTGATTGGATAAGTTCTCATTAGTCCTTGTTTTCGGCTCAGTAATCTCTGTTGGTGATTATTCTGTTGGCATATTGCACAGTTTTTGTTGTTGTTTTTGTTTTTACTTTCCTTTGTTCTTTCTGCTAATTATCTTTGAGCCACTCAGTCATCAACTAGGATTTCTACCATAGGAGAAAGAAAATCAGTTTTGTTCTTTAGATAATTACTTTGTTAAATGTTTTGATGAGAAAAAGGGTGAAAATTTTTTGGATTACTGGATAATTCGAGGATTTTTTTAAAGCCTTTGGATTTCATTAATAACTCCTTTTATTGACAGAGTTACTCAGTATTCTGTATCTTATCATTATATTACTTTAAAAACCATTTAAATTCATTTCCCTTTATATTTCTGGGGGGATTAGGAAGAGTGAGAAAGAACTTTTTAATCATTTAATTTTTCTTTTTGAATTCGTAGATTTTTGGCACTCCCTTTTCTCTGGAATTTAGATTCAGAGAGCAAGCAGATGGTACCCAGGGTTCTTTGAAAAAGCCCTGTTTTTTTTTTTTTTTTTTTTTTAACTATTTCTAGCTCCTTTCTTTTAACAAAACTTTGTGTTGCTCATAATGAAAATCAAGATCCAGTATCATTGCAAAAGCATTTTCTATCTACTCAGGCAATGCCAGGTGGCAGGGAAGAGGTGGGAAATAGTCTGATGCACTCGCTTTGAGGAGCATGTCTCCTTCACGCAGGAGCACCGATAGCCTATTACCATGCACAGAATATCTGATTCATTTTATTTCTTTCTTATTTTTTTAAAAAATTTATTTATTGGAAAGGCAGAAGTACAGAAAGAGAAAGAGAGAGAGAATGAAAATGATATAGACAGACAGATCTTCCATTCACTGGTTCACTTCCTAAATGGCCACATGGCTGGGCAGGGCCAGGCTGAAGCCAAGAGCCAGGAGCTTCTTCCAGGTTTCCTTGGGTCATCTTCTGCTGTTTTCCTATGTGCATTAGCAGGGAGCTAGATCAGAAGTGGAGCAGCCAGGACCCATTGGTGCTCACATGGAATGCTGGCATTGTAGACAGCAGTTTAACTCATATGCCACAGTGGCAGCCGCATATATTTGCTTAGAATATTAAAGGAAGTTTGAGAAGACGAGAAGCCAAAACTAGTTATTTATTTTATGACTCATATATTCAGAAATTTATATCAAATTAGGGTATTACAGAAGAAATTCTTTCATCTTCCTTCCATTTATTTGTTTTTTCCTACCTCTAAGTCCTGAATTAAGTAAAGGGAAATTACCATGATCAGAACGACCCTGTTAGTAGATCTCATAAAATGGCTCCAAAATATAAAAGCAATGTATTTCCAAGTTGAGAGTAGGTGGACTTTTGTATGCATATTCAAAGTCTCTGCAGAGAGAAGGGAATGTGCTAGACAGTCAAATTACTGGATGTTTTCTGTATATATTTATGAAAATCTTATTTTTCTGGGTGCAGATTTGTAGGGTCTGCTAGAGTAAGACATAGTAATTAAAAATATGTTCCATAATTAATTTTCTACAATGTTTTTCTTGATCAAGTTAAGTAAATACATTTCATTTCTTTATTCATCTTGATAAACATATATATAATCACATCTAGTTTTTCTTATATTTGGTAATAATATAAATTTTATTTTTACAGTTAATTCAAGTACCATATTATTGTTTTATGAATGAAGAGAACGTTGATTCCTTTGTTAATTGAAAACACCTCAATATTATATTCAGTCTTGAACATCTCAGAACAGAGAAGAAAAATTGTTTCTTCCAGTTAACTCATTTGAATCTTATTTCCTTTAAAAATCTTGTCATTCACTGATGAAATGCTATATTTTGGGGACCATGTTTCTCCTGATAAAATAAACAGCATCTTTTCTACTAAAAAATTACCTGAACTTCTAAAGCATTTTAAAAAATTCCAAATATATCAGAAGTCCACAGAAGGTTGAAAATGCAGCCTTTGAATTTTCCATTGGGTAGTACATTTCTTTAGGTAAATATTTTCCTTAATATTTTTTTCTTTCTGAAAACCTACTCTCTTTTCTCTCTTAAGGTAGCATGAAATAGTTTATGTAAAATGAAACTTGAACCATTACTAAGTCTCAAATTAAACTTACCCCTCAAGGCTTCAAAAGAGTTTCACTTACACTAAGGAATTTCTCTCTCTCTCTTTCTGCATGTGTGTATATGTCTCTTTGCTCATTGATAATGGTGTGGTAGTAAGGTGGTTTCTGATTTCAGCCGTGATAGAAAACTATTGTTCTCTCTCACACACACAATTAAAGTTAAACAAGGGTGAGCTACCACTTCTTTGAAATAAGCTGAGTGTCCGGAAGGAGGAAGGATGCCACTTTGGGGATAGCAGTAGAGCAGCGTTTGTTGAGACATCTTTACTTCTGTAGTGAAGAATCTGCCTGTGCTGTAAGAATCTCATGGGTAAACCTATGTCTGAAAGATGTAGAAAAAGGTGATCATAATAAAGGGATTAACCTAAATTCTCCTAAGGCAGAGAACTCACAAATTAAGTTACAGGAACGTTTTAATTCTTTTGTGGGACCACTATTAATATTCAGGTAAATATTGATTCCTAGAAACCTACATTGCTAAAATAGTTAATTTTTGAAACATTAGCTCAGTATTTTCCAAATCACTCGACTTTTTAGAAAGTACTGGGAAATCACCTTGTTGTCTATGCATTAAAGGCAATAAAGAAAAATGGTATATGAATTTGATGTTTTGTTTCTTAAATGCAAAGGATAATTTCCTAATCTGCGCCTATTAGATACTTTCAGCCATCCATGGTTGCTGCAAATGTGTGAGGACACAGTTTGTTGCTAGGTAAGTGATATAGATGATTGCCATTTTTAACAGTGAACATGAGGTCATGTCTGTTTCCATGCCAACAGATCCTCTTGGGAGAGTATATTCAGTAAAAGCCCGGAGGTGGTGACTCCTTTGCAGCTCCAGTGCTGCCAGCGCCTGGTAGAGCTTTGTAAACAGTGCCTGCTAGTGGTTTACAAATATGCAAGTGACACAAGAGGATCACTCTCAGGCTTTGCTCCTGACTGGGGTCATTCCAGGTACTTGTTTACATTCTCTGTTCCCTGTGAGTTTTACATAAAGTAATGCCACAGCACTGTTTGAAACTGAGAGTCTGTTTTTGCTTCTATGGCTAGAGAGAATGCTGAATTCTGAAAAGTCTTATGTGCTGTTATCTACAAATGATTTCTAAAGTACAGTCTTTTAAGGCACTGACCATGGACAGCAATCCCAAGCCTGAAGGTTATATCGATTATATACATAGAATGAGACTGTTTGGCATATATAATTTTGCTTTCAAAAAACATCTAATATAGTAATAAATTTTACTTTTGTTTTCCCAGAGGAATAGGTCACTGCTTATCCTTGAGCCTGCTACACTCAGGAAAGATGCTTCCAGCTAGTTCTTATTGTTCAGTATGCTTCTCTTATGCCTTTCATCACCAAACAAATCTGTAGGAGGCGCCTTCTGATAAGTTCAATCTAAACATTGAATTTTATAAATATTGTCTAGCTAAAAAGGTAATATTCCAAAAGCACACAAAAATATTATTTTAAACTGAAAAAACATAAAGAATAAGCAAGAAGTACATTTTAAAATTTCTCAGGGCAATTGTGGTCCCCATTAGAAATAAAGATGAGCATGTGACTTTTGATTTTGGTATGTGTAAAACCGCAGTGCTGTTCAGGATTGAATAAAGTAAACTGTGACTCTGAAAAAGTAGTGAGGACTTAAAAATCAACTGCTAATGGAATAAACAATGAGGCGAATGGGACCAGTATCACTTAGGTTTTCTTTTTGAAAGACCTACAAATTGACATTTATAATAAGGGTTTCAGGGAGTATAAGAAAGCTAACTTTTTACAAAAGTAACTTGCAGTAGAGGAATGGCTCAGAATTTTATATACAAAAAAAAACTACTGAGAGAAATTTTTAATCTTTTCCTTGGTTTCTGTCTTTGTACTTTTGTGGGACTTCTAATCTATTCTAAGCTTTCTGTAAATAGAAACTGATCACAACATTAGCATTAAACACCAATATAGAAAATATGTAAATGACAGTTAAATTATTAAAATAAAATGTTACTTTCATTAATACTTTAACATAATTTAAAAGAACAACAGCTATTTTTAGACATTATAGCATATAAACACAGAGCCTTCTCTTTAAGGGGTGATACTCTGGGGCTGTGATCAGGAAGACCTTAAATTCCAGTATAAGGAAAAGTTTACTAAGATTCTTAAATGCTAGTGCTACCAGTTTCAGAGTTCATAACCCAATTTCATGGGTGGATCTTGTTGCTTTAGTGGGTAGGCAAAATGGGATGAGTCTTCCTGCTTGCACTGGAGGAAGAGTTATGTCTTACAGTTGCTCAGACCATTGGATTTTCTTCACCACCTGACAGTCAGTTCTGATAATTGCTCAAAGTAACCCCAGTCTAGTGACTGTAAGCATGTTGGGGTGCCGGTAAATGCACCTTTGTTTCTGCTTACCTTCAGAACCATTTGAAAGAAAAATACCAGAGTCAGACAGGTGGTCACCAAAATAGAGTTCTACTATTGATCAAAGTTACATTGGGTGGAGGGAGGGCAAGGGGCATGGTGTAGATGTGAACCAAGTGAGTTTCCTATTGTGGAATTCAAGAATTAAACTTGTCCACCCCAAAGCACAGCTGGGTCAACCCAAACTTTCCACTAACACTACCCCATGAAGTTTAGCTCCTTGAGCACTGACAGGCAAAAAACAAGAATGTATTCTTTCTGCAGAAAGGATGAGTCAGAGAGAAGCCAAATACACCTTTTTCTCCTTTTAAAACCCACAGTTTGGAAATTTGGATAACTCAGTCCTGTAAAGAGGCCAGGAAGTTCTTTTACATGGAAACACACATGTGGAGGCAGGAATATAAACATTTCTGCCTAATATTCAATTATTAAAACCCAGTCAGTGTCACATAAATTTAAAAACATGTAAAAAGTGGCCATATTTCCTTCATATGAAAAGGCACCTATAACATTGACTGTCCATGAAGATGTCACTTAATATTTATTAATAGATTGATAAATTTCATTTATGAACTTTACCTGATGAAGCATAAATATAAATTTATATGTGTGTAAATAAGTATACTTGATATAAATAATTTATGTGATATACATAAATAATTTATGAAGAAATATATTTTTGGCTAATTTATCCATAAAATTAAGAAAGGAAAAAAATAGAGCTCACATTAGTCAGGTTTTGAAGACTATGTTTATCTTGACCAAAGATCTGTGGGATATTTTTTAAGAGGATTTAAAGACTATAAGACCTCTGTTGCTTGAAAGAGAGGGTCATCAACATTACAGTCCCAGAAAAATGATAATAATTTCATAGGCACACCAAGTGAAAAGCCATTTCTCACAGGTAGATTCATAGTGACTTACAGATAGGACTGTACTTGAACCTCCCTGGTCAATTAGAAATATATAACTACTGGTTTATCTCCAGGACACTGGAATTCTTGACCAGCTCCACAGGTCACTTACTTGAGAAGCAATGTGAACTCCAAACACTTTTCAACCTCAGCGTCTCTGTGTTTCTGTTTCTTATGCACTGAGCCTTTACATAAACTCATCTCACAAGGCGTTCCATAGCTAAAAACATTTTTTAAAACCATCAAGTTAGCACTTTGCTTTGGTAACAGCACTAGATACATGGACAAATCCTTCCTCTGGTGACAAGTATGAAAGTTGGATTAAAATACCAATTTATTAGCTTGAGGACGTTAGAGGATTAATCAGATACTTGTTAATGAGTACTTGTTAGAACTGAGTCATGCTTTGACAGCCTTGTGAGTCTAAGGTAAAAAGTCCAGGACCTTCCAAAGATTGGGGGTCTTATTAAACACCCCAGGTTCCTAGGAGTAATGGTGCCTTAGATGGTTTGCAAAGCAAAATTTGACAGAATTCAAAGGGAAAAGTATGACGAATCTTTAACAAGAGAGGGATATTTTGAAAGTCATTTCTCAGGAAAAAAATCAGTAAAGATGCAGAAAATTGTGACAAAATAATTAATGGAAAACTGTCTTACATGGAAGTGAATCAACTTCAGAAATGCAATATACTGAGCACATTAGGGACTTTTAAAAAAATCAACCTGGTAGTTGAGTAACAAAATAAATTTCAACAAATTTCAGAAGATTGAAATCATGTGAGTATTTCTTTAAAATATTTATTTTATTTACTTGAAAGGCAGAGTTATAGGACACGGGAGAGATAGAGAAAGAGATTTTCCATCCACTGATTGTTGCTCCAAATGACTGCAATGGCCAGGGCTCAGCCGAGCTGAAGCCTGGAGCCTAGAATTCCCTCCAGGTCTTTCACATAGGTGACAGAGGCCCAAGTACTTGGTCCATCTTCCACTGCTTTCTCAGATGCATTAGCAGCGAGCTGGATCAGAAGCTGAGCAGGCCAGCACTTGAACCAGTGCTCAGATACGGGATGCAGAGTCACTGTTGGCAGCTTAACCTGCTACACTGCAACATCAGCCTCACAGAGCGTTTATTCTGTCCACAATGTCTTTCAGCCTTCAAGTGTATAATGAGCAAGAAATCCATACTTAAAAGATGCTATATAACTGATGAATCAAAGAAGAAATCATAATGGACACAAAAATATTTTGAACTGAATAATATAAAAATATGAATAAAATTTATAGGACATTTCAAAATCATTATTAGAGTGATATTTACAGACTTTAGTGGGTTTACTAGGAAAAATAAAGGTGAAACTCAATCAGTAATCTGGAAAGATAACAAAAACCACATTCAAAAACAAATGTCAAAGAGGGCTGATGTTGTGGTGCAGTAGTTTAACCCATTGCCTGCAGTGCGGCATCCTCTATAAGCACTGGTTCAAGTCCCAGCTGCTCTACTTATGATCCAGCTCCCTGCTAATGTTCTTGGAAAAGCTATGGAAAATGGCCCAAAACCTTGGGCTCCATGCCCATGTAAAAGCCAGGATCCTGGCTTTGGCCTATCCCAACCCCAGTGTTTCAGCCTGCTGGGGGAGTGAACCAGTTGATGGGAGACCTCTCTCTGTCTCTCCCTCTCTCTGTGTCAAAATCTTTAAAAACAGATGAACCCAAAGAATATAGAAGAAAGGAATAATAAAATTGTGAGCAGAAATTAATGGTATAATGAAACAAACAGAATAAAGATGATAAGCATAGCCAAAAAAAGATTTTAGGAAGGAATAATAAGAATGGATGAATATCTGACTAAGAATATAAAAGTAATGAATAGTTAACATCTGCAACAAAAAGGGAGATCTGACTGCAGACCCTACAAATATTAAAAACTTGATAAAGTATTATGAATATTTTCATGCCAATAAACTTGGTAATTTAGATGAAGCTAAAAAATTCCTAGAAAAGTACATATCAGCAAAAGTGACACAAAAAGAAATAGAAAGCCTTAAATAGTTTTATAACTACTAAAGAAACATATTTGATAATTACAATCCCTCCCACAGAGAACACTCCTGGTTTTATGTGGCTTCAGTAGCCAATTTGATCAACCCACTCAGAGAACAAAAAAAGAGGGAACTTTTTTCCCTTGTTTTATGAGGCTGCTATTTTTGATAGCAAAACCTGACCAGGGCATTATGGCAAAGAAAAATGAAGTCCAATCTCACTCCCACACATAGATGCAAAACTTTTAAAGCAAATATTATCAAACTGAACCCAAACAGCTTATACTGGATAATAGTCATTATGAACTCCAGCTTATTGCATTAATTTAAGGTTGCAAGAACATTGAAAAATTAGTGGACTTTGCTACATTAATAGAATAAAAGACCATTTTAAAAGATACAGATAAATCACCTCATACAATTCAGTATACAGTCATGCTTTTAAAAATGCTTAGCTCGCTAGAAACAAAGAGAAATTACTCAATCTAATAAAGCATAACTACATAAAAAACTTGCAGTAACCATACTTAATGTTGAAATGTTGAAGGTGTTCCTTTATACCATCACTTCTATTCAGCACTGTATTAAGGACCCGGTTTAATGAGGCAAACAAAAGAAAAGGCATTAGGCATGAAAGAACTAGAGTTCATACTACTAGATTTAACAGTGTTAGTATAAATCTTAAAAAAACCTGTAGATAAATTTTTAAGTAAATGTGACTTTGTTGATGAAATCACAATAAGAAAGTCAATTGTATTTTTATTTACCAACAATGAACTAAAATTTTAGAAATGATTTTAATAGCCTGAAAGAGGATCTAAAACTTGGGAGTAAATTGAGCAAAAACAATTAAGACATTTATGTCAAAAATGTAAGCAGGAGAAAGATATACCTACTTCATCATTGAAATCAACATTATTAATGCCAATTCCTCTCAAATATTTCCATGCATCTATAAATTCAATGTAATACTATTATAAAGCCCCCTTCCATTTTTATTTTTATTTTGGAACAGAAAATGTTTCACTATATCTTTTTTGGGGAAATGAAAGTTCTAAGACTCATACAGAAAACCAAAGGAATAAGAATAGGTAAGACAATCTTGAAGTAGAAAATGCAATGATAGGGTTTATTATCTATAATATATCAAGATTTAAAGCTAAAGCTATGTAAGATAGTGTAATACTGGCAAAAAAGAATAAACAAATATACCAATAGAACCATTCATAAAGCATAAAACCAATACAGATCTACCTGGAGCTTTGAAATCTGTCCAAAGGGAGTATGCTTGATTTATGGCAATTGGTAAAAAAGAAGTTTATTTAAAAAAATTATGCTAGGGCAGTTGGATTTCCAAATAATAATAAAAATTAAACTTTATCTACACTATGAAACACAAATCAGTTCCAGATTAATTTTTTTAATAGATGTGGAAATCAAAACTAAAGATTTCAGAAGATAATATAGGTATCTTGAGGTATGCAATGATTATAAAAATGGAATTAAAGAGTACTAATCATAATGAAAATATGAATACATTTGACTCTATTAAAAATAAGAATACATGTTGATCAGAAGATCCAACAAGAGATGAAGAACCTTGCAAGCCACAGGATGAAAGAAGGTGTTTGCAACCCATAAAATCTATAAAAATGTTTGTGCAGATTATGTTATGAGGTCTTGCAAATTTCTAAGGAAAAGAAGTCTACTCAATAGAAAAATGGGGAAGAAACTTGAAAAGACCAATAAACATTTGAAAAAGGTATTTAATAATCAGGCAAATGCAAAAATCACAAAAACACTGCATACCAATTGATGAGCATGTAGAGTAACAGGAACTCTATTGCACGGCTGTGATAGGGAAAATTGTTGCCTTTTACATACACTTTTCTGTTTCATACTGAATCTACGTTTTCACAGCTATTCTATTCACAATAAACTCAACCGAAATGTATAGACCATGTACCAAGGTCCTTATTAAAAAGTTTTAAGGATGAAGTAATTAAACACATAGTACCATTTATAGCCTTAGTCTAAGATAGCTTGACACATCTGTTTCAAAGCAGGGATGGTCTTGCTAGTGAGGCTGATGTTCTAAATCTATAGATTATAAATAGTATTTATTGTACATTTTTCATTCTATTTGAGCTAGTCATGGATTTTTTTCACAATGAGAAAACAGGCCCAAAGAGGTTAAATGGCTTATCCAAATGCACATTGGTAGCATGTGGCAGAGGTGGAACTTGAAACCAGGACACACCCATCAAATCAAAGTTAAGATCACAGGACAAGGCACTTCTACTATTGTCAAAGAGGTGCAAAAAAGTAAGTGTTCATGAAAATGAGAAGGTGCAACCCTTGTATCTTGCTGGTGAGCATAGAAAATGGTATAGCAGCTGTGGAAAAAAGTTTGGCAGTTTCCTAAAAAAGTGAAATATAGAATTACCATACGACCCAGTAACTCCACTCTTAGGTGTACACCCAAAAGAACTGATAAAAAGGAGTCAAAGAGCAGAGCTTTAGACATTAATGTCCATAGCAGCATTATTTATAATAGCCAAAGATGGAAATAATGAAATTGTACATCAATAGGTGAATGGATAAAATATATATGCTCAAATAGTAGAATGCAATTCAGCCATAAAACAGAATGGAATCATGCTACAACATGGTAGACCTTGAACATATGCTAAGTTAAATAAGCCAGACACAAAGAACAAATATTGTGATTCCATTTATTTTAAATATGTAGAATAGGCAAACTTATAGAGATGGAAAATAAAATATATGACACCAGGAAGAGGAAGAAGAAAATGGGAGTTTAGTATCTTTTGAGTGTGGAGTTGTTTTTAGGGTGATGGAAACATTGTGAATATACTTACTCTGAATTGTACACTTAAAATGATAAGAAAACGAATAGTGAATTTCATATTTTATGTATTTTACTACAACAATTTTTAAAAACCCACCTACTAGGAAAATGAGCTTACTTTGGGGGTAGGGATCAGGAGTCCTGGTCATATTCCAGGAAGATACCAGAAGAGGTGTAGTTTACACTTTCAAGGTTCGTTTCCTACCAGTGTTTAAATGCTCCATATTCTAGAGATCCTCCCACAGTCAGCAATAAAATGGCACATAAAAGACCAACTGATTATTTATCCATCATGAATTAAACAAATACATGTTCTTTTTATTTTTATTATTTGAAAGAGTGACAGAGAAGGAGAGATAGAG